>NW_025728283.1:365999-440003 GCF_021461385.2 Schistocerca piceifrons
CTAACCCTTCTTTACTGCATCCCTCACTCCCACTCATTGACGAATTCACACGGAATTTGCCTCGCTATGAAATATTATGGGTTCTATGACTTCTCCTTCTAAATCGAGTAACGTTTCTGTGGAAACGAAAGGATTTTCTTTTGGGATACGACAATCTCATTTCCGATCCACTAATCCTTCTTTACTGCATCCCTCACTCCCACTCATTGATGAATTCACACGGAAATTGCGTCGCTATGAAATACTATGTGTTCTAAGACATTTCCTTCTAAATCGAGTAACGTTTCTGTGGAAACGTCAGGATTTTCTAATGGGATACGACAATCACATTTCCGATCCACTAATCCTTCTTTACTGCATCCCTCACTCCCACACATTGACGAATTCACACGGAAATTGCGTCGCTATGAAATACTATGTGTTCTTAAACATTTTCTTCTATATCGAGTAACGTTTCTATGGAAACGACAGGATTTTCTTTTGCGATACGGGTATCTCCTTCTCGATGCACTATTCCTACTTTATTGCATCCCTAGCTCCCTCTCATTGACGAATTAACAAGGAAATTGCGTCGCTATGAAATACTATGGGTTCTATGACTTCTCCTTCTATATCGAGTAACGTTTCCATGGAAACGACAAGATTTTCTTTTGGGATACGACAATCTCATTCCCGATCCACTAATCCTCCTTTACTGCATCCCCCACTCCCACACATTGACGAATTCAAACGGAAATTGCGTCGCTATGAAATACTATGTGTTCTAAGAAATTTCCTTCTAAATCGAGTATCGTTTCTATGGAAACGACAGGATTTTCTTTTGGGATACGACAATCTCATTTCCGATCCACTAATCCCTTTTTACTGCATCCCTAACTCGCACTGATTGACGAATTCACACGGAAATTGCGTCGCTATGAAATACTATGGGTTCTATGACTTCTCCTTCTAAATCGAGTGACGTTTCTATGGAAACGAAAGGATTTTCTTTTGGGATACGACAATCTAATTTCCGATCCACTAATCCTTCTTTACTGCATCCCTCACTCCCACTCATTGACGAATTCACACGGAAATTGCGTCGCTATGAAATACTATGTGTTCTAAGACATTTCCTACTAAATCGAGTAACGTTTCTGTGGAAACGTCAGGATTTTCTAACGGGATTCGACAATCACATCTCCGAACCACTAATCCTTCTTTACTGCATCCCTCACTCCCACACATTGACGAATTCACACGGAAATTGCGTCGCTATGAAATTCTATGTGTTCTAAGACATTTCCTTCCGTATCGAGTAACGTTTCTATGGAAACGACAGGATTTTCTTTTGGGATACGACAATCTCATTTCCGATCCTCTAATCCTTCTTTACTGCATCACTCACTCCCACTCACTGAAGAATTCACACAGAAATTGCGTCGCTATGAAATACTATGTGTTCAAAGACATTTCCTTCTAAATCGAGTAACGTTTCTATGGAAACGACAGGATTTTCTTTTGAGATACGACAATCTTGTTTACGATCCACTAATCCTTCTTTACTGCACCCCTCACTCCCACACGTTGACGAATTAACACGGAAATTGCGTCGCTATGAAATACTATGTGTTCTATGACTTCTCCTTCTAAAGCGAGTAACGTTTCTATGGAAACGACAGGATTTTCCTTTGGGATACGGCAATCTCATTTCCGATCCACTAATCCTTCTTTCCTCCACCCCTCACTCCCACACATTGACGAATTATCACAGCAATTGCGTCGCAATGAAATACTGTGGGTTCTATGACATTTCCTTCTGAATCGAGTAACGTTTCTATGGAAGCGACAGGATTTTCTTTTGGTATACGATAATCTCATTTCCGATCCACTAATCCTTCTTTACTGCATCCCTCACTCCCACTCATTGACGAATTCATACGGAAATTGCGTCGCTATGAAATACTATGGGTTCTATGACTTCTCCATCTAAATCGAGTATCGTGTTTATGGAAACGACTGGCTTTTCTTTTGCGATACGACTATCTCCTTCTCGATGCACTATTCCTTCTTTACTGCATCCCTCACTCCCACTCATTGACGAATTCACACGGAAATTGCGTCGCTATGAAATACTATGGGTTTTATGACTTCTCCTTCTAAATCGAGTATCGTTTCTATGGAAACGACTGGCTTTTCTTTTGCGATACGAGTATCTCCTTCTCGATGCACTAATCCATCTTTACTGCAGCCCTCACTCCCACTCATTGACGAGTTCACACGGAAATTGCATCGCTATGAAATACTATGCGTTCTATGACTTCTCCTTCTAAATCGAGTAACGTTTCTATGGAAACGACAGGATTTTCTTTTGGGATACGACAATCACATTTCCGATCCACTAATCCGTCTTTACTGCTTCCCTCACTCCCACTCATTGACGAATTCATATGGAAATTGCGTCGCTATGAAATACTATGGGTTCTTTGACTTCTCCATCTAAATCGAGTATTGTGTCTATGGAAACGACTGGCTTTTCTATTGCGATACGAGTATCTCCTTCTCGATGCACTAATCCTTCTTTACTGCATCCCTCACTCCCACTCATTGACGAATTCACACGGAAATTGCGTCGCTATGAAATACTATGGGTTCTATGACTTCTCCTTGTAAATCGAGTATCGTTTCTATGGAAACGACTGGCTTTTCTTTTGCGATTCGAGTATCTCCTTCTCGATGCACTAATCCTTCTTTACTGCATACCTCACTCCCACTCATTGACGAATTCACACGGAAATTGCGTCGCTATGAAATACTATGGGTTCTATGACTTCTCCTCCTAAATCGAGTAACGTTTCTATGGAAACGACAGGATTTTCGTTTGGGATACGACAATCTCATTTCCGATCCACTAATCCTTCTTTACTGCATCCCTCACTCCCACACATTGACGAAATCACACGGAAATAGCGTCGCTATGAAATACTATGTGTTCCAAGACATTTCCTTCTAAATCGAGTAACGTTACTATGGAAACGACAGGATATTCTTTTGGGATACGACAATCTCATTTCCGATCCACTAATCCTGCTATACTGCATCCCTCACTCCCACTCATTGAAGAATTCACACAGAAATTGCGTCGCTATGAAATACTATGTGTTCAAAGACATTTCCTTCTAAATCGAGTAACGTTTCTATGGAAACGACAGGATTTTCTTTTGAGATATGACAATCTTGTTTCCGATCCACTAATCCTTCTTTACTGCAACCCTCACTCCCACACATTGACGAATTCACACGGAAATTGCCTCGCTATGAAATATTATGGGTTCTATGACTTCTCCTTCTAAATCGAGTAACGTTTCTGTGGAAACGAAAGGATTTTCTTTTGGGATACGACAATCTCATTTCCGATCCACTAATCCTTCTTTACTGCATCCCTCACTCCCACTCATTGACGAATTCACACGGAAATTGCGTCGCTATGAAATACTATGTGTTCTAAGACATTTCCTCCTAAATCGAGTAACGTTTCTGTGGAAACGTCAGGATTTTCTAATGGGATACGACAATCACATTTCCGATTCACTAATCCTTCTTTACTGCATCCCTCACTCCCACACATGGACGAATTCACACGGAAATTGCGTCGCTATGAAATACTATGTGTTCTAAAACATTTTCTTCTATATCGAGTAACGTTTCTATGGAAACGACAGGATTTTCTTTTGGGATACGACAATCGCATTTCCGATCCTCTAATCCTTCTTTATTGCATCCCTCACTCCCACTCATTGAAGAATTCACACAGAAATTGCGTCGCTAAGAAATACTATGTGTTCAAAGACATTTCCTTCTAAATCGAGTAATGTTTCTATGGAAACGACAGGATTTTCTTTTGGGATACGACAATCTCATTTCCGATCCACTAATCCTTCTTTACTGCGTCCCTCACTCCCACTCATTGACGATTTAACACAGAAATTGAGTCGCTATGAAATACTATGGGTTCTATGACTTCTCCTTCTAAATCGAGTAACGTTTCTATGGAAACGACAGGATTTTCTTTTGCGATACGAGTATCTCCTTCTCGATGCACTATTCCTTCTTTATTGCATCCCTAGTTCCCTCACATTGACGAATTAACACAGAAATTGCGTCGCTATGAAATACTATGGGTTCTATGACTTCTCCTTCTAAATAGAGTAACGTTTCTATGGAAACGACAGGATTTTCTTTTGGGATACGACAATCTCATTTCCGATCCACTAACCCTTCTTTACTGCATCCCTCACTCCCACTCATTGACGAATTCATACGGAATTTGCCTCGCTATGAAATATTATGGGTTCTATGACTTCTCCTTCTAAATCGAGTAACGTTTCTGTGGAAACGAAAGGATTTTCTTTTGGGATACGACAATCTCATTTCCGATCCACTAATCCTTCTTTACTGCATCCCTCACTCCCACTCATTGATGAATTCACACGGAAATTGCGTCGCTATGAAATACTATGTGTTCTAAGACATTTCCTTCTAAATCGAGTAACGTTTCTGTGGAAACGTCAGGATTTTCTAATGGGATACGACAATCACATTTCCGATCCACTAATCCTTCTTTACTGCATCCCTCACTCCCACACATTGACGAATTCACACGGAAATTGCGTCGCTATGAAATACTATGTGTTCTAAAACATTTTCTTCTATATCGAGTAACGTTTCTATGGAAACGACAGGATTTTCTTTTGCGATTCGAGTATCTCCTTCTCGATGCACTATTCCTTCTTTATTGCATCCCTAGTTCCCTCACATTGACAAATTAACACAGAAATTGCGTCGCTATGAAATACTATGGGTTCTATGACTTCTCCTTCTAAATAGAGTAACGTTTCTATGGAAACGACAGGATTTTCTTTTGGGATACGACAATCTCATTTCCGATCCACTAACCCTTCTTTACTGCATCCCTCACTCCCACTCATTGACGAATTCACACGGAATTTGCGTCGCTATGAAATACTATGGTTTCCATGACTTCTCCTTCTAAATCGAGTAACGTTTCTATGGAAACGACAGGATTTTCTTTTGGGATACGACAATCACATTTCCGTCCACTAATCCTTCATTACTGCATCCCTCACTCCCATTCATTGACGAATTCACACGGAAATTGCGTCGCTATGAAATACTATGTGTTCTAAGACATTTCCTTCTAAATCGAGTAACGTTACTAAGGAAACGACAGGATTTTCTTTTGAGATACGACAATCTCATTTCCGATCCACTAATCCTTCTTTACTGCATCCCTCACTCCCACTCATTGACGAATTCACACGGAATTTGCGTCGCTATGAAATACTATGCTTTCCATGACTTCTTTCCTTCTAAATCAAGTAACGTTTCTATGGAAACGACAGGATTTTCTTTTGGGATACGACAATCACATTTCCGTCCACTAATCCTTTATTACTGCATCCCTCACTCCCACTCATTGACGAATTCACACCGAAATTGCGTCGCTGTGAAATACTATGTGTTATAAGACATTTCCTTCTAAATTGATTAACGTTTCTATGGAAACGACAGGATTTTCTTTTGGGATACGACAATCACATTTCCGATCCACTAATCCTTCTTTACTGCATCCCTCAGTCCCACACATTGACGAATTAACACAGCAATTGCGTCGCAAGAAATACTATGGGTTCTATGACTTCTCCTTCTAAATCGAGTATCGTTTCTATGGAAACGACTGGCTTTTTTTTGCGTACGAGTATCTCCTTCTCGATGGACTATTCCTACTTTATTGCATCCCTAGCTCCCTCACATTGACGAATTAAAACAGAAATTGCGTCGCTATGAAATACAATGGGTTCTATGACTTCTCCTTCTAAATCGAGTAACGTTTCTATGGAAACGACAGGATTTTCTTTTGGGATACGACAATCTCATTCCCGATCCACTAATCCTTCTTTACTGCATCCCTCACTCCCACACATTGACGAATTCACACGGAAATTGCGTCGCTTTGAAATACTATTGGTTCTATGGCTTCTCCTTCTAAATGGAGTAACGTTTCCGTGGAAACGACAAGATTTTCTTTTGGGATACGACAATCACATTTCCGATCAACTAATCCTTCTTTACTGCATCCCTCACTCCCACACATTGACGAATTCACACGGAAATTACGTCGCTATGAAATACTATGTGTTCTAAGACATTTCCTTCTAAATCGAGTAACGTTTCTATGGAAACGACAGGATTTTCTTTTGGGATACGACAATCACATTTCCGATCCACTAATCCTTCTTCACTGCATCCCTCACTCCCACACATTGACGAATTCACACGGAAATTGCGTCGCTATGAAATACTATGGGTTCTATGACTTCTTCTTCTAAATCGAGTAATGTTTCTATGGAAACGACAGGATTTTCATTTGGGATACGACAATCTCATTTCCGATCCACTAATCCTTCTTTACTGCATCCCTCACCCCCACTCATTGACGAATTCACACGGAAATTGCGTCGCTATGAAATACTATGTGTTCTATGACTTCTCCTTCTAAATCGAGTAATGTTTCTATGGAAACGACAGGATTTTCTTTTGGGATACGACAATCTCATTTCCGATCCACTAATCCTTCCTTACTGCATCCCTCACTCCCACTCATTGACGAATTAACACAGAAATTGAGTCGCTATGAAATACTATCGGTTCTATGACTTCTCCTTCTAAATCAAGTAACGTTTCTATGGAAACGACAGGATTTTCTTTTGCGATACGAGTATCTCCTTCTCGATGCACTATTCCTTCTTTATTGCATCCCTAGCACCCTCACATTGACGAATTAACACAGAATTTGCGTCCCTATGAAATACTATGGGTTCCATGACTTCTCCTTCTAAATCGAGTAACGCGTCTATGGAAACGACAGGATTTTCTTTTGGGATACGACAATCTCATTTCCAATCCACTAATCCTTCTTTACTGCATCCCTCACTCCCACACATTGACGAATTCACAAGGAAATTGCGTCGCTATGGAATACTATGTGTTCTAAGACATTTCCTTCTAAATCGAGTAACGTTTCTATGGAAACGACAGGATTTTCTTTTGGGATACGACAATCTCATTTCCTATCCACTAATCCTTCTTTACTGCATCCCTCACTCCCACTCATTGACGAATTTACACGGAAATTGCGTCGCTATGAAATGCTATGGGTTCTATGACTTCTCCTTCTAAACCGAGTAACGTTTCTATGGAAACGACAGGAATTTCTTTTGGGATACGACAATCTCATTTCCGATCCACTAATCCTTCTTTACTGCATCCCTCACTCCCACTCATTGACGAATTCACACGGAAATTGCGTCGCTATGAAATACTATGTGTTCTAAGACATTTCCTTCTAAATCGAGTAACGTTTCTATGGAAACGAGAGGACTTTCTTTTGGGATACGACAATCATATTTCCGATCCACTAATCCTTCTTTACTGCATCCCTCACTCCCACACATTGACGAATTGACACGGAAATTGCGTCGCTATGAAATACTATGTGTTCTAAGACATTTACTTCTAAATCGAGTAACGTTTCTATGGAAACGACAGGATTTTCCCTTGGATTACGACAATTTCATTTTTGATCCACTAATCCTTCTTTACTGCATCCCTCACTCTCACACATTTGCGAATTCACACGGAAATTGCGTCGCTATGAAATACTATGGGTTCAATGACTTCTCCTTCTAAATCGAGTAACGTTTCTAGGGAAACGACAGGATTTTCTTTTGGGATACGGCAATCTCATTTCCGATCCACTAATCCTTCTTTACTGCATCCCTCACTCCCACTCATTGACGAATTCACACGGAAATTGCGTCGCTATGAAATACTATGTGTTCTAAGACATTTTCTTCTAAATGGAGTAACGTTTCTATGGAAACGACAAGATTTTCTTTTGGGATACGACAATCACATTTCCGATCCACTAATATTTCTTTACTGCATCCCTCACTCCCACTCATTGGCGAAATCACACGGAAATTGCGTCGCTATGAAATACTATGTGTTGTAAGACATTTCCTTCTAAATCGAGTAACGTTTCTATGGAAACGACAGGATTTTCTTTTGGGATACGACAATCTCATTTCCGATCCACTAATCCATCTTTACTGCATTCCTCACTCCAACACATTGACGAATTCACACGGAAATTGCGTCGCTGTGATATACTATGTGTTCTAAGACATTTCCTTCTAAATCGAGTAACGTTTCTATGGAAACGACAGGATTTTCTTTTGGGATACGACAATCTCAATTCCGATCCACTAATCCTTCTTTACTCCATACCTCACTCCCACTCATTGACGAATTCACACGGAAATTGCGTCGCTATGAAATACTATGGGTTCCATGACTTCTCCTTCTAAATCGAGTAACGTTTCTATGGAAACGACAGGATTTTCTTTTGGGATACGACAATCTCATTTCCAATCCACTAATTGATCTTTACTGAATTTCCTCACCCCAACACATTCACGAATTCACACGGAAATTGCGTCGCTATGAAATACTATGTGTTCTAAGACATTTCCTTCTAAATCGAGTAACGTTTCTAAGGATACGACAGGATTGTCTTTTGGGATACGACAATCTCATTTCCGATCCACTAATCCTTCTTTACTCCATCCCTCAGTCCCACTCATTGACGAATTCACACGGAAATTGCGTCGCTATGAAATACTATGTGTTCTATGACTTCTCCTTCTAAATCGAGTAACGTTTCTATGGAAACGAAAGAATTTTCTTTTAGGATACGACAATCTCATTTCCGATCCACTAATCTTTCTTTACTGCATCCCTGACTCCCACTCATTGACGAATTCACACGGAAATTGCGTCGCCATGAAATACTAAGTGTTCTAAGACATTTCTTCTAAATCGAGTAACGTTTCTATGGAAACGACAAGATTGTCTTTTGGGATACGACAATCTCATTTCCGATCCACTAATCCTTCTTTACTGCATCCCTCACCCCCACTCATTGACGAATTCACACGGAAATTGCGTCGCTATTAAATACTATGTGTTCTAAGACATTTCCTTCTAAATCGAGTAACGTGTCTATGGAAACGCAAGGATTTTCTTTTGGGAAACGACAATCACATTTCCGATCCACTAATCCTTCTTTACTGCATCCCTCACTCCCACTCATTGACGAATTCATACGGAAATTGCGTCGCTATGAAATACTATGGGTTCTATGACATCTCCTTCTAAATTGTGTAACGTTTCTATGGAAACGAGAGGATTTTCTTTTGGGATACGACAATCTCATTTCCGATCCACTAATCCTTCATTACTGCATTCCTCACTACCACACATTGTCGAATTCACACGGAAATTGCGTCGCTATGAAATACTATGAGTTCTAAGACACTTCCTTCTAAATCGAGTAACGTTTCTATGGAAACGACAGGATTTTCTTTTGGGATAAGACAATCTCAATTCCGATCCACTAATCCTTCTTTACTCCATACCTCACTCCCACTCATTGACGAATTCACACGGAAATTGCGTCGCTATGAAATACTATGGGTTCCATGACTTCTCCTTCTAAATCGAGTAACGTTTCTATGGAAACGACAGGATTTTCTTTTGGGATACGACAATCTCATTTCCAATCCACTAATTGATCTTTACTGAATTTCCTCACCCCAACACATTCACGAATTCACACGGAAATTGCGTCGCTATGAAATACTATGTGTTCTAAGACATTTCCTTCTAAATCGAGTAACGTTTCTAAGGATACGACAGGATTGTCTTTTGGGATACGACAATCTCATTTCCGATCCACTAATCCTTCTTTACTCCATCCCTCAGTCCCACTCATTGACGAATTCACACGGAAATTGCGTCGCTATGAAATACTATGTGTTCTATGACTTCTCCTTCTAAATCGAGTAACGTTTCTATGGAAACGAAAGAATTTTCTTTTAGGATACGACAATCTCATTTCCGATCCACTAATCTTTCTTTACTGCATCCCTGACTCCCACTCATTGACGAATTCACACGGAAATTGCGTCGCCATGAAATACTAAGTGTTCTAAGACATTTCTTCTAAATCGAGTAACGTTTCTATGGAAACGACAAGATTGTCTTTTGGGATACGACAATCTCATTTCCGATCCACTAATCCTCCTTTACTGCATCCCTCACCCCCACTCATTGACGAATTCACACGGAAATTGCGTCGCTATTAAATACTATGTGTTCTAAGACATTTCCTTCTAAATCGAGTAACGTGTCTATGGAAACGCAAGGATTTTCTTTTGGGAAACGACAATCACATTTCCGATCCACTAATCCTTCTTTACTGCATCCCTCACTCCCACTCATTGACGAATTCATACGGAAATTGCGTCGCTATGAAATACTATGGGTTCTATGACATCTCCTTCTAAATTGTGTAACGTTTCTATGGAAACGAGAGGATTTTCTTTTGGGATACGACAATCTCATTTCCGATCCACTAATCCTTCATTACTGCATTCCTCACTACCACACATTGTCGAATTCACACGGAAATTGCGTCGCTATGAAATACTATGAGTTCTAAGACACTTCCTTCTAAATCGAGTAACGTTTCTATGGAAACGACAGGATTTTCTTTTGGGATACGACAATCACATTTCCGATCCACTAATCCTTCTTTACTGCATCCCTCACTCCCACACATTGACAAATTCACACGGAAATTGCGTCGCAATTAAATACTATGGGTTCTATGACTTCTCCTTCTAAATCGAGTAACGTTTCTATGGAAACGACAGGATTTTCTTTTGGGATACGACAATCGCGTTTCCGATCCACTAATCCTTCTTTACTGCATCCCTCACTCCCACACATTGACGAATTCACACGGAAATTGCGTCGCTATGAAATACTATGTGTTCTAAGACATTTCCTTCTAAATCGAGTAACGTTTATATGGAAACGACAGGATTTTCTTTTGGGATACGACAATCACATTTTCGAATCACTAATCCCTCTTTACTGCATCCCTCACTCCCACACATTGACGAATTCACACGGAAATTGCGTCGCTATGAAATACTATGGGTTCCATGACTTCTCCTTCTAAATCGAGTAACGTTTCTATGGAAACGACAGGATTTCCTTTTTGGGATACGACAATCTCATTTATGATGCACTAATCGTTCTTTACTTCATCCCTCACTCCCACTCATTGACGAATTCACACGGAAATTGCGTCGCTATGAAATACTATGTGTTCTAAGACATTTCCTTCAAAATCGAGTAATGTTTCTATGGAAACGACAGGATTTTCTTTTGGGATACGACAATCTCATTTCCGTCCACTAATCCTTCATTACTGCATCCCTCACTCCCACTCATTGACGAATTCACACGGAAATTGCGTCGCTATGAAATACTAAGTGTTATAAGACATTTCCTTCTAAATTGATTAACGTTTCTATGGAAACGACAGGATTTTCTTTTGGGATACGACAATCACATTTCCGAACCACTAATCCTTCTTTACTGCATCCCTCACTCCCACACATTGACGAATTAACACAGCAATTGCGTCGCAAGAAATACTATGGGTTCTATGACCTCTCCTTCTAATTCGAGTATCGTTTCTATGGAAACGACTGGCTTTTTTTTTTTGCGTACGACTATCTCCTTCTCGATGCACTATTCCTACTTTATTGCATCCCTAGCTCCCTCGCATTGACGAATTAACACAGAAATTGCGTCGCTATGAAATACTCTGGGTTCTATGACTTCTCCTTCTAAATCGAGTAACGTTTCTATGGAAACGACAGGATTTTCTTTTGGGATACGACAATATCATTTCCGATCCACTAATCCCACTTTACTGCATCCCTGACTCCCACTGATTGACGAATTCACACGGAAATTGCGTCGCTATGAAATACTATGTGTTCTATGACTTCTCCTTCTAAATCGAGTAACGTTTCTATGGAAACGAAAGGATTTTCTTTTGGGAAACGACAATCTCATTTCCGAACCACTAATCCTTCTTTACTGCATCCCTCACTCCCACTCATTGACGAATTCACACGGAAATTGCGTCGCTATATATTACTATGTGTTCTAAGACATTTCCTTCTAAATCGAGTAACGTTTCTATGGAAACGACAGGATTTTCTTTTGGGATACGACAATCACATTTCCGATCCACTAATCCTTCCTTACTACATCCCTCACTCCCACACATTGACGAATTCACACGGAAATTGCGTCGCTATGAAATACTATGGGTTCTATGACTTCTCCTTCTAAATAGAGTATCGTATCTATGGAAACGACTTGCTTTTCTTTTGCGATACGAGTATCTCCTTCTCGATGCACTAATCCTTCTTTACTGCATCCCACACTCCCACTGATTGACGAATTCACACGGAAATTGCGTCGCTATGAAATACAATGGGTTCTATGACTTCTCCTTCTAAATCGAGTAACGTTTCTATGGAAAGGACAGGAATTTCTTTTGGGATACGACAATCTCATTTCCGATCCACTAATCCTTCTTTACTGCATCCCTCACTCCCACTCATTGACGAATTAACACGAAAATTGCGTCGCTATGAAATACTATGGGTTCTATGGCTTCTCCTTCTAAATGGAGTAACGTTTCCATGGAAACGACAAGATTTTCTTTTGAGATACGACAATCGGATTTCCGATCCACTAATCCTTCTTTACTGCATCCCTCACTCCCACACATTGACGAATTCACACGGAAATTGCGTCGCTATGAAATACTATGGGTTCTATGACTTCTCCTTCTAAATCGAGTAACGTTTCTAAGGAAACGACAGGATTTTCTTTTTGGATACGGCAATCTCATTTCCGATCCACTAATCCTTCTTTACTGCATCCTCCACTCCCACACATTGACGAATTCACACGAAATTGCATCGCAATGATATACTATGGGTTCTGTGACATTTCCTTCTAAATCGAGTAACGTTTCTATGGAAACGACCGGATTTTCTTTTGGGATACGACAATCTCATTTCCGATCCACTAATCCTTTACTGCATTCGTCACTCCCACACATTGACGAATTCACACGGAAATTGCGTCGCTATGAAATACTATGTGTTCTAAGACATTTCCTTCTAAATCGAGTAACGTTTCTATGGAAACGACAGGATTTTCTTTTGGGATACGACAATCACATTTCCGATCCACTAATCCTTCTTTACTGCATCCCTCAATCCCACACATCGACGAATTCACACGGAAATTACGTCGCTATGAAATACTATGTGTTCTAATACATATCCTTCTAAACCGAGTAACGTTTCTATGGAAACGACAGGATTTTCTTTTGGGATACGACAGTCACATTTCCGATCCACTAATCCTTCTTTACTGCATCCCTCACTCCCACTCATTGACGAATTCACACGGAAATTGCGTCGCTATGAAATACTCTGGGTTCTATGACTTCTTCTTCTAAATCGAGTAGCGTTTCTATGGAAACGACAGGAATTTCTTTTGGGATACGACAATCTCATTTCCGATCCACTAATCCCTCTTTACTGCATCCCTCACTCCCACTGATTGACGAATTCACACGGAAATTGCGTCGCTATGAAATACTATGGGTTCTATGACTTCTCCTTCTAAACCGAGTAACGTTTCTATGGGAACGACAGGAATTTCTTTTGGGATACGACAATCTCATTTCCGATCCACTAATCCTTTACTGCATCCCTCACTCCCACTCATTGACGAATCCACACGGAAATTGCGTCGCTATGAAATACTATGTGTCCTAGACATTTCCTTCTAAATCGAGTAACGTTTCTATGGAAACGACAGGATTTTCTTTTGGGATACGACAATCACAATTCCGATCCACTTATCCTTCTTTACTGCATCCCTCACTCCCACACATTGACGAATTCACACGGAAATTGCGTCGCTTTGAAATACTATGTGTTCTAAGACAATTCCTTCTAAATCGAGTAACGTTTCTATGGAAACGACAGGATTTTCTTTTGCGTTACGAGTATCTCCTTCTCGATGCACTATTCCTTCTTTATTGCATCCCTAACTCCCTCACATTGACGAATTAACACAGAAATTGCGTCGCTATGAAATACTACGGGTTTTATGACTTCTCCTTCTAAATCGAGTAACGTTTCTATGGAAACGACAGGATTTTTCTTTTGGGATACGACAATCACATTTCCGATTAACTAATCCTTCTTTACTGCATCCTTCACTCCCACACATTGACGAATTCACACGGAAATTGCATCGCTATTAAATACTATGGGTTCTATGACTTCTCCTTCTAAATCGAGTAACATTTCTATGGAAACGACAGGATTTTCTTTTGGGATACGACAATCTCATTTCCGATCCACTAATCCTTCTTTACTGCATCCCTCACTCCCACACATTGCCGAACTCACATGGAAATTGCGTCGCTATGAAATACTATGGGTTCTATGACTTCTCCTTCTACATCGAGTAACGTTTCTATGGAAACGACAGGATTTTCTTTTGGGATGCGACAATCTCATTTCCGGTCCACTAATCCTTCTTTACTGCATCCCTCACTCCCACTCATTGACGAATTCACACGGAAATTGCGTCGCTATATATTACTATGTGTTCTAAGACATTTCCTTCCAAATCGAGTAACGTTTCTATGGAAACGACAGGATTTTCTTTTGGGATACGATAATCACATTTCCGATCCACTAATCCTTCCTTACTACATCCCTCACTCCCACACAGTGACGAATTCATACGGAAATTGCGTCGCTATGAAATACTATGGGTTCTATGACTTCTCCTTCTAAATCGAGTATCGTATCTATGGAAACGACTGGCTTTTCTTTTGCGATACGAGTATCTCCATCTCGATGCACTAATCCTTCTATACTGCATCCCACACTCCCACTGATTGACGAATTCACACGGAAATTGCGTCGCTATGAAATACTATGGGTTCTATGACATCTCCTTCTAAATTGAGTAACGTTTCTATGGAAACGACAGGATTTTCTTTTGGGATACGACAATCTCATTTCCGATCCACTAATCCTTCTTTACTGTATCCCTCACCCCCACTCATTGACGAATTCACACGGAAATTGCGTCGCTATTAAATACTATGTGTTATAAGACATTTCCTTCTAAATCGAGTAACGTCTCTATGGAAACGCAAGGATTTTCTTTTGGGAAACGACAATCACATTTCCGATCCACTAATCCCTCTTTACTGCATCCCTCACTCCCACTCATTGACGAATTCACACGGAAATTGCGTCGCTATGAATTACTTTGTGTTCTATGACTGCTCCTTCCAAATCGAGTAACGTTTCTATGGAAACGACAGGATTTTCTTTTGGGATACGACAATCTCATTTCCGATCCACTAATCTTTCTTTACTGCATCCCTCACTCCCACTCATTGACGAATTAACACAGAAATTGATTCGCTATGAAATACTATGGGTTCTATGACTTCTCCTTCTAAATCGAGTAACGTTTCTATGGAAACGACAGGATTTTCTTTCGCGTTACGAGTATCTCCTTCTCGATGCACTATTCCTTCTTTATTGCATCCCTAGCTCCCTCACATTGACGAATTAACACAGAAATTGTGTCGCTATGAAATACTACGGGTTCTATGACTTCTCCTTCTAAATCGAGTAACGTTTCTATGGAAACGACAGGATTTTCTTTTGGGATACGACAATCGCGTTTCCGATCCACTAATCCTTCTTTACTGCATCCCTCACTCCCACACATTGACGAATTCACACGGAAATTGCGTCGCTATGAAATACTATGTGTTCTAAGACATTTCCTTCTAAATCGAGTAACGTTTCTATGGAAACGACAGGATTTTCTTTTGGGATACGACAATCACATTTCCGATCCACTAATCCCTCTTTACTGCATCCCTCACTCCCACACATTGACGAATTCACACGGAAATTGCGTCGCTATGAAATACTATGTGTTATAAGACATTTCCTTCTAAATCGAGTAACGTCTCTATGGAAACGCAAGGATTTTCTTTTGGGAAACGACAATCACATTTCCGATCCACTAATCCTTCTTTACTGCATCCCTCACTCCCACTCATTGACGAATTCACACCGAAATTGCGTCGCTATGAATTACTTTGTGTTCTATGACTGCTCCTTCTAAATCGAGTAACGTTTCTATGGAAACGACAGGATTTTCTTTTGGGATACGACAATCTCATTTCCGATCCACTAATCTTTCTTTACTGCATCCCTCACTCCCACTCATTGACGAATTAACACAGAAATTGATTCGCTATGAAATACTATGGGTTCTATGACTTCTCTTCCAAATCGAGTAACGTTTCTATGGAAACGACAGGATTTTCTTTTGCGTTACGAGTATCTCCTTCTCGATGCACTATTCCCTCTTTATTGCATCCCTAGCTCCCTCACATTGACGAATTAACACAGAAACTGCGTCGCTATGAAATACTACGGGTTCAATGACTTCTCCTTCTAAATCGAGTAACGTTTCTATGGAAACGACAGGATTTTCTTTTGGGATACGACAATCACATTTCCGATTAACTAATCCTTCTTTACTGCATCCCTCACTCCCACACATTGACGAATTCACACGGAAATTGCGTCGCTATTAAATACTATGGGTTCTATGACTTCTCCTTCTAAATCGAGTAACGTTTCTATGGAAACGACAGGATTTTCTTTTGGGATACGACAATCGCGTTTCCGATCCACTAATCCTTCTTTACTGCATCCCTCACTCCCACACATTGACGAATTCACACGAAAATTGCGTCGCTATGAAATACTATGTGTTCTAAGACATTTCCTTCTAAATCGAGTAACGTTTCTATGGAAACCACAGGATTTTCTTTTGGGATACGACAATGACATTTCCGATCCACTAATCCCTCTTTACTGCATCCCTCACTCCCACACATTGACGAATCCACACGGAAATTGCGTCGCTATGAAATACTGTGGGTTCTATGACTTCTCCTTCTAAATCGAGTAACGTTTCTATGGAAACGACGGGATTTCCTTTTTGGGATACGACAATCTCATTTATGATGCACTAATCGTTCTTTACTTCATCCCTCACTCCCACTCATTGACGAATTCACACGGAAATTGCATCGCTATGAAATACTATGTGTTGTAAGACATTTCCTTCAAAATCGAGTAACGTTTCTATGGAAACGACAGGATTTTCTTTTGGGATACGACAATCTCATTTCCGTCCACTAATCCTTCATTACTGCATCCCTCACTCCCTCTCATTGACGAATTCACACGGAAATTGCGTCGCTATGAAATAATATGTGTTATAAGACATTTCCTTCTAAATTGATTAACGTTTCTATGGAAACGACAGGATTTTCTTTTGGGATACGACAATCACATTTCCGATCCACTAATCCTTCTTTACTGCATCTCTCACTCCCACACATTGACGAATTAACACAGCAATTGCGTCGCAAAAAATACTATGGGTTCTATGACTTCTCCTTCTAAATCGAGTATCGTTTCTATGTAAACGACTGGATTTTTTTTTGCGTACGAGTATCTCCTTCTCGATGCACTATTCCTACTTTATTGCATCCCTAGCTCCCTCGCATTGACGAATTAACACAGAAATTGCGTCGCTATGAAATACTCTGGGTTCTATGACTTCTCCTTCTAAATCGAGTAACGTTACTATGGAAACGACAGGATTTTCTTTTGGGATACGACAATCTCATTTGCGATCCACTAATCTCTCTTTACTGCATCCCTCACTCCCACTGATTGACGAATTCACACGGAAATTGCGTCGCTATGAAATACTATGGGTTCTATGACTTCTCCTTCTAAATCGAGTAACGTTTCTATGGAAACGACAGGATTTTCTTTTGGGAAACGACAATCTCATTTCCAAACCACTAATCCTTCTTTACTGCATCCCTCACTCCCACACATTGACGAATTAACACAGCAATTGCGTCGCCATGAAATACTATGTGTTCTATGACATTTCTTTCTAAATCGAGTAACATTTCTATGGAAACAACAGGATTTCCTTTTGGGATACGACAATCTCATTTCCGATCCACTAATCCTTCTTTACTGCATCCCTCACTCCCACACATTGACGAACTCACATGGAAATTGCGTCGCTATGACATACTATGGGTTTCTATGACTTCTCCTTCTACATCGAGTAACGTTTCTATGGAAACGACAGGATTTTCTTTTGGGATGCGACAATCTCATTTCCGGTCCACTAATCCTTCTTTACTGCATCCCTCACTCCCACTCATTGACGAATTCACACGGAAATTGCGTCGCTATATATTACTATGTGTTCTAAGACATTTCCTTCTAAATCGAGTAACGTTTCTATGGAAACGACAGGATTTTCTTTTGGGATACGACAATCACATTTCCGATCCACTAATCCTTCCTTACTACATCCCTCACTCCCACACATTGACGAATTCACACGGAAATTGCGTCGCTATGAAATACTATGGGTTCTATGACTTCTCCTTCTAAATCGAGTATCGTATCTATGGAAACGACTGGCTTTTCTTTTGCGATACGAGTATCTCCTTCTCGATGCACTAATCCTTCTATACTGCATCCCACACTCCCACTGATCGACGAATTCACACGGAAATTGCGTCGCTATGAAATTCTATGGGTTCTATGACATCTCCTTCTAAATTGAGTAACGTTTCTATGGAAACGACAGGATTTTCTTTTGGGATACGACAATCTCATTTCCGATCCACTAATCCTTCTTTACTGCATCCCCCACCCCCACTCATTGACGAATTCACACGGAAATTGCGTCGCTATTAAATACTATGTGTTATAAGACATTTCCTTCTAAATCGAGTAACGTCTCTATGGAAACGCAAGGATTTTCTTTTGGGAAACGACAATCACATTTCCGATCCACTAATCCTTCTTTACTGCATCCCTCACTCCCACTCACTGACGAATTCACACGGAAATTGCGTCGCTATGAATTACTTTGTGTTCTATGACTGCTCCTTCTAAATCGAGTAACGTTTCTATGGAAACGACAGGATTTTCTTTTGGGATACGACAATCTCATTTCCGATCCACTAATCTTTCTTTACTGCATCCCTCACTCCCACTCATTGACGAATTAACACAGAAATTGATTCGCTATGAAATACTATGGGTTCTATGACTTCTCCTTCTAAATCGAGTAACGTTTGTATGGAAACGACAGGATTTTCTTTTGCGTTACGAGTATCTCCTTCTCGATGCACTATTCCTTCTTTATTGCATCCCTAGCTCCCTCACATTAACGAATTAACACAGAAATTGCGTCGCTATGAAGTACTACGGGTTCTATGATTTCTCCTTCTAAATCGAGTAACGTTTCTACGGAAACGACAGGATTTTCTTTTGGGATACGACAATCACATTTCCGATAAACTAATCCTTCTTTACTGCATCCCTCACTCCCACACATTGACGAATTCACACGGAAATTGCGTCGCTATTAAATACTATGGGTTCTATGACTTCTCCTTCTAAATCGAGTAACGTTTCTATAGAAACGACAGGATTTTCTTTTGGGATACGACAATCGCGTTTCCGATCCACTAATCCTTCTTTACTGCATCCCTCACTCCCACACATTGACGAATTCACACGGAAATTGCGTCGCTATGAAATACTATGTGTTCTAAGACATTTCCTTCTAAATCGAGTAACGTTTCTATGGAAACGACAGGATTTTCTTTTGGGATACGACAATCACATTTCCGATCCACTAATCCCTCTTTACTGCATCCCTCACTCCCACACATTGACGAATTCACACGGAAATTGCGTCGCTATGAAATACTATGTGTTATAAGACATTTCCTTCTAAATCGAGTAACGTCTCTATGGAAACGCAAGGATTTTCTTTTGGGAAACGACAATCACATTTCCGATCTACTAATCCTTCATTACTGCATCCCTCACTCCCACTCATTGACGAATTCACACGGAAATTGCGTCGCTATGAATTACTTTGTGTTCTATGACTGCTCCTTCTAAATCGAGTAACGTTTCTATGGAAACGACAGGATTTTCCTTTGGGATACGACAATCTCATTTCCGATCCACTAATCTTTCTTTACTGCATTCCTCACTCCCACTCATTGACGAATTAACACAGAAATTGATTCGCTATGAAATACTATGGGTTCTAAGACAATTCCTTCTAAATCGAGTAACGTTTCTATGGAAACGACAGGATTTTCTTTTGCGTTACGAGTATCTCCTTCTCGATGCACTATTCCTTCTTTATTGCATCCCTAGCTCCCTCACATTGACGAATTAACACAGAAATTGCGTCGCTATGAAATACTACGGGTTCTACGACTTCTCCTTCTAAATCGAGTAACGTTTCTATGGAAACGACAGGATTTTCTTTTGGGATACGACAATCACATTTCCGATTAACTAATCCTTCTTTACTGCATCCCTCACTCCCACACATTGACGAATTCACACGGAAATTGCGTCGCTATTAAATACTATGGGTTCTATGACTTCTCCTTCTAAATCGAGTAACGTTTCTATGGAAACGACAGGATTTTCTTTTGGGATACGACAATCGCGTTTCCGATCCACTAATCCTTCTTTACTGCATCCCTCACTCCCACACATTGACGAATTCACACGGAAATTGCGTCGCTATGAAATACTATGTGTTCTAAGACATTTCCTTCTAAATCGAGTAACGTTTCTATGGAAACGACAGGATTTTCTTTTGGGATACGACAATCACATTTCCGATCCACTAATCCCTCTTTACTGCATCCCTCACTCCCACACATTGACGAATTCACACGGAAATTGCGTCGCTATGAAATAGTGTGGGTTCCATGACTTCTCCTTCTAAATCGAGTAACGTTTCTATGGAAACGACAAGATTTCCTTTTTGGGATACGACAATCTCATTTATGATGCACTAATCGTTCTTTACTTCATCCCTCACTCCCACTCATTGACGAATTCACACGGAAATTGCGTCGCTATGAAATACTATGTGTTCTAAGACATTTCCTTCAAAATCGAGTAACGTTTCTATGGAAACGACAGGATTTTCTTTTGGGATACGACAATCTCATTTCCGTCCACTAATCCTTCATTACTGCATCCCTCACTCCAACTCATTGACGAATTCACACGGAAATTGCGTCGCTATGAAATACTATGTGTTATAAGACATTTCCTTCCAAATTGATTAACGTTTCTATGGAAACGACAGGATTTCCTTTTGGGATACGACAATTACATTTCCGATCCACTAATCCTTCTTTACTGCATCCCTCACTCCCACACATTGACGAATTAACACAGCAATTTCGTCGCAAGAAATACTATGGGTTCTATGACTTCTCCTTCTAAATCGAGTATCGTTTCTATGGAAACGACTGGCTTTTTTTTTGCGTACGAGTATCTCCTTCTCGATGCACTATTCCTACTTTATTGCATCCCTAGCTCCCTCGCATTGACGAATTAACACAGAAATTGCGTCGCTATGAAATACTCTGGGTTCTATGACTTCTCCTTCTAAATCGAGTAACGTTTCTTTGGAAACGACAGGATTTTCTTTTGGGATACGACAATCTCATTTCCGATCCACTAATCCCTCTTTACTGCATCCCTCACTCCCACTGATTGACGAATTCACACGGAAATTGCGTCGCTATGAAATACCATGGGTTCTATGACTTCTCCTTCTAAATCGAGTAACGTTTCTATGGAAACGACAGGATTTTCTTTTGGGAAACGACAATCTCATTTCCGAACCACTAATCCTTCTTTACTGCATCCCTCACTCCCACACATTGACGAATTAACACAGCAATTGCGTCGCCATGAAATACTATGTGTTCTATGACATATCCTTCTAAATCGAGTAACATTTCTATGGAAACGACAGGATTTTCTTTTGGGATACGACAATCTCATTTCCGATCCACTAATCCTTCTTTACTGCATCCCTCACTCCCACACATTGACGAACTCACACGGAAATTGCGTCGCTATGAAATACTATGGGTTCTATGACTTCTCCATCTACATCGAGTAACGTTTCTATGGAAACGACAGGATTTTCTTTTGGGATGCGACAATCTCATTTCCGGTCCACTAATCCTTCTTTACTGCATCCCTCACGCCCACTCATTGACGAATTCACACGGAAATTGCCTCGCTATATATTACTATGTGTTCTAAGACATTTCCTTCTAAATCGAGTAACGTTTCTATGGAAACGACAGGATTTTCTTTTGGGATACGACAATCACATTTCCGATCCACTAATCATTCCTTACTACATCCCTCACTCCCACACATTGACGAATTCACACGGAAATTGCGTCGCTATGAAATACTATGGGTTCTATGACTTCTCCTTCTAAATCGAGTATCGTATCTATGGAAACGACTGGCTTTTCTTTTGCGATACGAGTATCTCCTTCTCGATGCACTAATCCTTCTATACTGCATCCCACACTCCCACTGATTGACGAATTCACACGGAAATTGCATCGCTATGAAATACTATGGGTTCTATGACTTCTCCTTCTAAATCGAGTAACGTTTCTATGGAAACGACAGGATTTTCTTTGGGATACGACAATCGCATTTCCGATCCACTAATCCTTCTTTACTGCATCCCTCACCCCACTCATTGACGAATTCACACGGAATTTGCGTCGCTATGAAATACTATGGGTTCTATGGCTTCTCGTTCTAAATGGCGTAACGTTTAAATGGAAACGACAAGATTTTGTTTTGAGATACGACAATCGGATTTCCGATCCACTAATCCTTCTTTACTGCATCCCTCACTCCCACACATTGACGAATTCACACGGAAATTGCGTCGCTATGAAATACTATGGGTTCTATGACTTCTCCTTCTAAATCGAGTAACGTTTCTATGGAAACGACAGGATTTTCTTTTTGGAGACGGCAATCTCATTTCCGATCAACTAATCCTTCTTTACTGCATCCCCCACTCCCACACATTGACGAATTCACACGGAAATTGCATTGCAATGAAATACTATGGGTTCTGTGACATTTCCTTCTAAATCGAGTAACGTTTCTATGGAAACGACAGGATTTTCTTTTGGGATACGACAATCTCATTTCCGATCCACTAATCCTTCTTTACTGCATCCCTCACTCCCACACATTGACGAATTCACACGGAAATTGCGTCGCTATGAAATACTATGGGTTCTAAGACATTTCCTTCTAAATCGAGTAACGTTTCTATGGAAACGACAGGATTTTCTTTTGGGATACGACAATCACATTTCCGATCCACTAATCCTTCTTTACTGCATCCCTCACTCCCACACATTGACGAATTCACACGGAAATTACGTCGCTATGAAATACTATGTGTTCTAAGACATTTCCTTCTAAACCGAGTAACGTTTCTATGGAAACGACAGGATTTTCTTTTGGGATACGACAATCACATTTCCGATCCACTAATCCATCTTTACTGCATCCCTCACTCCCACTCATTGACGAATTCACACGGAAATTGCGTCGCTATGAAATACTCTGGGTTCTATGACTTCTTCTTCTAAATCGAGTAACGTTTCTATGGAAACGACAGGAATATCTTTTGGGATACGACAATCTCATTTCCGATCCACTAATCCCTCTTTACTGCATCCCTCACTCCCACTGATTGACGAATTCACACGGAAATTGCGTCGCTATGAAATACTATGGGTTCTATGACTTCTCCTTTTAAATCGAGTAACGTTTCTATGGAAACGACAGGATTTTCTTTTGGGAAACGACAATCTCATTTCCGAACCACTAATCCTTCTTTACTGCATTCCTCACTCCCACACATTGACGAATTAACACAGCAATTGCATCGCCATGAAATACTATGGGTTCTATGGCTTCTCCTTCTAAATGGAGTAACGTTTCCATGGAAACGACCAGATTTTCTTTTGAGATACGACAATCACATTTCCGATCCACTAATCCTTCTTTACTGCATCCCTCACTCCCACACATTGATGAATTCACACGGAAATTGCATCGCAATGAAATACTATGGGTTCTGTGACATTTCCTTATAAATCGAGTAACGTTTCTATGGAAACGACAGGATTTTCTTTTGGGATACGACAATCTCATTTCCGATCCACTAATCCTTCTTAACTGCATCCCTCACTCCCACACATTGACTAATTCACACGGAAATTGCGTCGCTATGACACACTATGGGTTCTATGACTTCTCCTTCTAAATCGAGTAACGTTTCTATGGAAACGACAGGATTTTCTTTTGGGATACGACAATCTCATTTCCGATCCACTAATCCTTCTTTACTGCATCCCTCACCCCCACTCATTGACGAATTCACACGGAAATTGCGTCGCTATTAAATGCTATGTGTTCTAAGACATTTCCTTCTAAATCGAGTAACGTGTCTATGGAAACGCAAGGATTTTCTTTTGGGAAACGACAATCACATTTCCGATCCTTAATCCTTCTTTACTGCATCCCTCACTCCCACTCATTGACGAATTCACACGGAAATTGCGTCGCTATGAATTACTTTGTTTTCTATGACTGCTCCTTCTAAATCGAGTAACGTTTCTATGGAAACGACAGGATTTTCTTTTGGGATACGACAATCTCATTTCCGATCCACTTATCTTTCTTTACTGCATCCCTCACTCCCACTCATTGACGAATTAACACAGAAATTGATTCGCTATGAAATACTATGGGTTCTATGACTTCTCCTTCTAAATCGAGTAACGTTTCTATGGAAACGACAGGATTTTCTTTTGCGTTACGAGTATCTCCTTCTCGATGCACTATTCCTTCTTTATTGCATCCCTAGCTCCCTCACATTGACGAATTAACACAGAAATTGCGTCGCTATGAAATACTACGGGTTCTATGACTTCTCCTTCTAAATCGAGTAACGTTTCTATGGAAACGACAGGATTTTCTTTTGGGATACGACAATCACATTTCCGATTAACTAATCCTTCTTTACTGCATCCCTCACTCCCACACATTGACGAATTCACACGGAAATTGCGTCGCTATTAAATACTATGGGTTCTATGACTTCTCCTTCTAAATCGAGTAACGTTTCTATGGAAACGACAGGATTTTCTTTTGGGATACGACAATCGCGTTTCCGACATACTAATCCTTCTTTACTGCATCCCTCACTCCCACACATTGACGCATTCACACGGAAATTGCGTCGCTATGAAACACTATGTGTTCTAAGACATTTCCTTCTAAATCGAGTAACGTTTCTATGGAAACGACAGGATTTTCTTTTGGGATACGACAATCACATTTCCGATCCACTAATCCCTCTTTACTGCATCCCTCACTCCCACACATTGACGAATTCACACGGAAATTGCGTCGCTATGAAATACTGTGGGTTCCATGACTTCTCCTTCTAAATCGAGTAACGTTTCTATGGAAACGACAGGATTTCCTTTTTGGGATACGACAATCTCATTTATGATGCACTAATCGTTCTTTACTTCATCCCTCACTCCCACTCATTGACGAATTCACACGGAAATTGCGTCGCTATGAAATACTATGTGTTCTAAGACATTTCCTTCAAAATCGAGTAACGTTTCTATGGAAACGACAGGATTTTCTTTTGGGATACGACAATCTCATTTCCGTCCACTAATCCTTCATTACTGCATCCCTCACTCCACTCATTGACGAATTCACACGGAAATTGCGTCGCTATGAAATACTATGTGTTATAAGACATTTCCTTCTAAATTGATTAACGTTTCTATGGAAACGACAGGATTTTCTTTTGGGATACGACAATCACATTTCCGATCCACTAATCCTTCTTTACTGCATACCTCACTCCCACACATTGACGAATTAACACAGCAATTGCGTCGCAAGAAATACTATGGGTTCTATGACTTCTCCTTCTAAATCGAGTATCGTTTCTATGGAAACGACTGGCTTTTTTTTTTGCGTACGAGTATCTCCTTCTCGATGCACTATTCCTACTTTATTGCATCCCTAGCTCCCTCGCATTGACGAATTAACACAGAAATTGCGTCGCTATGAAATACTCTGGGTTCTATCACTTCTCCTTCTAAATCGAGTAACGTTTCTATGGAAACGACAGGATTTTCTTTTGGGATACGACAATCTCATTTCCGATCCACTAATCCCTCTTTACTGCATCCCTCACTCCCACTGATTGACGAATTCACACGGAAATTGCGTCGCTATGAAATACTATGGGTTCTATGACTTCTCCTTCTAAATCGAGTAACGTTTCTATGGAAACGACAGGATTTTCTTTTGGGATACGACAATCTCATTTCCGATCCACTAATCCCTCTTTACTGCATCCCTCACTCCCACTGAATGACGAATTCACACGGAAATTGCGTCGCTATGAAATACTATGGGTTCTATGACTTCTCCTTCTAAATCGAGTAACGTTTCTATGGAAACGACAGGATTTTCTTTTGGGATACGACAATCACATTTCCGATCCACTAATCCTTCTTTACTGCATCCCTCACTCCCACACATTGACTAATTCACACGGAAATTGCGTCGCTATGAAACACTATGGGATCTATGACTTCTCCTTCTAAATCGAGTAACGTTTCTATGGAAACGACAGGATTTTCTTTTGGGATACGACAATCTCATTTCCGATCCACTAATCCTTCTTTACTGCATCCCTCACCCCCACTCATTGACGAATTCACACGGAAATTGCGTCGCTATTAAATACTATGTGTTCTAGGACATTTCCTTCTAAATCGAGTAACGTGTCTATGGAAACGCAAGGATATTCTTTTGGGAAACGACAATCACATTTCCGATCCACTAATCCTTCTTTACTGCATCCCTCACTCCCACTCATTGACGAATTCACACGGAAATTGCGTCGCTATGAATTACTTTGTTTTCTATGACTGCTCCTTCTAAATCGAGTAACGTTTCTATGGAAACGACAGGATTTACTTTTGGGATACGACAATCTCATTTCCGATCCACTTATCTTTCTTTACTGCATCCCTCACTCCCACTCATTGACGAATTAACACAGAAATTGATTCGCTATGAAATACTATGGGTTCTATGACTTCTCCTTCTAAATCGAGTAACGTTTCTATGGAAACGACAGGATTTTCTTTTGCGTTACGAGTATCTCCTTCTCGATGCACTATTCCTTCTTTATTGCATCCCTAGCTCCCTCACATTGGCGAATTAACACAGAAATTGCGTCGCTATGAAATACTACGGGTTCTATGACTTCTCCTTCTAAATCGAGTAACGTTTCTATGGAAACGACAGGATTTTCTTTTGGGATACGACAATCACATTTCCGATACACTAATCCTTCTTTACTGCATCCCTCACTCCCACACATTGACGAATTCACACGGAAATTGCGTCGCTATTAAATACTATGGGTTCTATGACTTCTCCTTCTCAATCGAGTAACGTTTCTATGGAAACGACAGGATTTTCTTTTGGGATACGACAATCGCGTTTCCGACATACTAATCCTTCTTTACTGCATCCCTCACTCCCACACATTGACGAATTCACACGGAAATTGCGTCGCTATGAAACACTATGTGTTCTAAGACATTTCCTTCTAAATCGAGTAACGTTTCTATGGAAACGACAGGATTTTCTTTTGGGATACGACAATCACATTTCCGATCCACTAATCCCTCTTTACTGCATCCCTCACTCCCACACATTGACGAATTCACACGGAAATTGCGTCGCTATGAAATACTGTGGGTTCCATGACTTCTCCTTCTAAATAGAGTAACGTTTCTATGGAAACGACAGGATTTCCTTTTTGGATACGACAATCTCATTTATGATGCACTAATCGTTCTTTACTTCATCCCTCACTCCCACTCATTGACGAATTCAGACGGAAATTGCGTCGCTATGAAATACTATGTGTTCTAAGACATTTCCTTCAAAATCGAGTAACGTTTCTATGGAAACGACAGGATTTTCTTTTGGGATACGACAATCTCATTTCCGTCCACTAATCCTTCATTACTGCATCCCTCACTCCCACTCATTGACGAATTCACACGGAAATTGCGTCGCTATGAAATACTATGTGTTATAAGACATTTCCTTCTAAATTGATTAACGTTTCTATGGAAACGACAGGATTTTCTTTTGGGATACGACTATCACATTTCCGATCCACTAATCCTTCTTTACTGCATCCCTCACTCCCACACATTGACGAATTAACACAGCAATTGCGTCGCAAGAAATACTATGGGTTCTATGACTTCTCCTTCTAAATCGAGTATCGTTTCTATGGAAACGACTGGCTTTTTTTTTTGCTACGAGTATCTCCTTCTCGATGCACTATTCCTACTTTATTGCATCCCTAGCTCCCTCGCATTGACGAATTAACACAGAAATTGCGTCGCTATGAAATACTCTGGGTTCTATGACTTCTCCTTCTAAATCGAGTAACGTTTCCATGGAAACGACAGGATTTTCTTTTGGGATACGACAATCTCATTTCCGATCCACTAATCCCTCTTTACTGCATCCCTCACTCCCACTGATTGACGAATTCACACGGAAATTGCGTCGCTATGAAATACTATGGGTTCTATGACTTCTCCTTCTAAATCGAGTAACGTTTCTATGGAAACGACAGGATTTTCTTTTGGGAAACGACAATCTCATTTCCGAACCACTAATCCTTCTTTACTGCATCCCTCACTCCCACACATTGACGAATTAACACAGCAATTGCGTCGCCATGAAATACTATGTGTTCTATGACATTTCCTTCTAAATCGAGTAACATTTCTATGGAAACGACAGGATTTTCTTTTGGGATACGACAATCTCATTTCCGATCCACTAATCCCTCTTTACTGCATCCCTCACTCCCACACATTAACGAACTCACACGGAAATTGCGTCGCTATGAAATACTATGGGTTCTATGACTTCTCCTTCTACATCGAGTAACGCTTCTATGGAAACGACAGGATTTTCTTTTGGGATGCGACAATCTCATTTCCGGTCCACTAATCCTTCTTTACTGCATCCTCACTCCCACTCATTGACGAATTCACACGGAAATTGCGTCGCTATATATTACTATATGTTCTAAGACATTTCCTTCTAAATCGAGTAACGTTTCTATGGAAACGACAGGATTATCTTTTGGGATACGACAATCACATTTCCGATCCACTAATCCTTCCTTACTACATCCCTCACTCCCACACATTGACGAATTCACACGGAAATAGCGTCGCAATGAAATACTATGGGTTCTATGACTTCTCCTTCTAAATCGAGTATCGGATCTATGGAAACGACTGGCTTTTCTTTTACGATACGAGTATCTCCGTCTCGATGCACTAATCCTTCTATACTGCATCCCACACTCCCACTGATTGACGAATTCACACGGAAATTGCGTCGCTATGAAATACTATGGGTTCTATGACTTCTCCTTCTAAATCGAGTAACGTTTCTATGGAAACGACAGGATTTTCTTTGGGATACGACAATCTCATTTCCGATCTACTAATCCTTCTTTACTGCATCCCTCACTCCCACTCATTGACGAATTCACACGGAAATTGCGTCGCTATGAAATACTATGGGTTCTATGGCTTCTCCTTCTAAATGGAGTAACGCTTCCATGGAAACGACAAGATTTTGTTTTGAGATACGACAATCGGATTTCCGATCCACTAATCCTTCTTTACTGCATCCCTCACTCCCACACATTGACGAATTCACACGGAAATTGCGTCGATATGAAATACTATGGGTTCTATGACTTCTCCTGCTAAATCGAGTAACGTTTCTATGGAAACGACAGGATTTTCTTTTTGGATACGGCAATCTCATTTCCGATCCACTAATCCTTCTTTACTGCATCCCCCACTCCCACACATTGACGAATTCACACGGAAATTGCATCGCAATGAAATACTATGGGTTCTGTGACATTTCCTTCTAAATCGAGTAACGTTTCTATGGAAACGACAGGATTTTCTTTTGGGATACGACAATCTCATTTCCGATCCACTAATCCTTCTTTACTGCATCCCTCACTCCCACTCATTGACGAATTCACACGGAAATTGCGTCGCTATGATATACTCTGGGTTCTATGACTTCTTCTTCTAAATCGAGTAACGTTTCTATGGAAACGACAGGAATTTCTTTTGGGATACGACAATCTCATTTCCGATCCACTAATCCCTCTTTACTGCATCCCTCACTCCCACTGATTGACGAATTCACACAAAAATTGCGTCGCTATGAAATACTATGGCTGCTATGACTTCTCCTTTTAAATCGAGTAACGTTTCTATGGAAACGACAGGATTTTCTTTTGGGAAACGACAATCTCATTTCCGAACCACTAATCCTTCTTTACTGCATCCCTCACTCCCACACATTGACGAATTAACACAGCAATTGCATCGCCATGAAATACTATGGGTTCTATGGCTTCTCCTTCTAAATGGAGTAACGTTTCCATGGAAACGATCAGATTTTCTTTTGAGATACGACAATCACATTTCCGATCAACTAATCCTTCTTTACTGCATCCCTCACTCCCACATATTGACGAATTCACACGGAAATTGCGTCGCTATGAAATACTATGTGTTCTATGACTTCTCCTTCAAAATCGAGTAACGTTTCTATGGAAACGACAAGATTTTATTTTGGGATACGACAATCTCATTTCCGTCCACTAATCCTTCATTACTGCATCCCTCACTCCCACTCATTGACGAATTCACACGGAAATTGCGTCGCTATGAAATACTATGTGTTATAAGACATTTCCTTATAAATTGATTAACGTTTCTATGGAAACGACAGGATTTTCTTTTGGGATACGACAATCACATTTCCGATCCACAAATCCTTATTTACTGCATCCCTCACTCCCACACATTGACGAATTCACACGGAAATTGCGTCGCTATGAAATACTATGTGTTCCATGACTTCTCCTTCTAAATCGAGTATCGTTTCTATGGAAACGACTGGCTTTTTTTTTGCGTACGAGTATCACCTTCTCGATGCACTATTCCTACTTTATTGCATCCCTAGCTCCCTCGCATTGACGAATTAACACAGAAATTGCGTCGCTATGAAATACTCTGGGTTCTATGACTTCTCCTTCTAAATCGAGTAACGTTTCTATGGAAACGACAGGATTTTCTTTTGGGATACGACAATCTCATTTCCGAGCCACTAATCCCTCTTTACTGCATCCCTCACTCCCACTGATTGACGAATACACACGGAAATTGCGTCGCTTTGAAATACTATGAGTTCTATGACTTCTCCTTCTAAATCAAGTAACGTTTCTATGGAAACGACAGGATTTTCTTTTGGGAAACGACAATCTCATTTCCGAACCACTAAACCTTGTTTATTGCATCCCTCACTCCCACGCATTGACGAATTAACACAGCAATTGCGTCGGCATGAAATACTATGTGTTCTATGACATTTCCTTCTAAATCGAGTAACATTTCTATGGAAACGACAGGATTTTCTTTTGGGATACGACAATCTCATTTCCGATCCACTAATCATTCTTTACTGCATCCCTCACTCCCACACATTGACGAACTCACACGGAAATTGCGTCGCTATGAAATACTATGGGTTCTATGACTTCTCCATCTACATCGAGTAACGTTTCTATGGAAACGACAGGATTTTCTTTTGGGATGTGACAATCTCATTTCCGGTCCACTAACCCTTCTTTACTGCATCCCTCACTCCCACTCATTGACGAATTCACACGGAAATTGCGTCGCTATATATTACTATGTGTTCTAAGACATTTCCTTCTAAATCGAGTAACGTTTCTATGGAAACGACAGGATTTTCTTTTGGGATACGACAATCACATTTCCGATCCACTAATCCTTCCTTACTACATCCCTCACTCCCACACAATGACGAATTCACACGGAAATTGCATCGCTATGAAATACTATGTGTTCTATGACTTCTCCTTCTAAATCGAGTATCGTACCTATGGAAACGACTGGCTTTTTTTTTGCGTACGAGTATCACCTTCTCGATGCACTATTCCTACTTTATTGCATCCCTAGCTCCCTCGCATTGACGAATTAACATAGAAATTGCGTCGCTATGAAATACTCTGGGTTCTATGACTTCTCCTTCTAAATCGAGTAACGTTTCTATGGAAACGACGGGATTTTCTTTTGGGATACGACAATCTCATTTCCGAGCCACTAATCCCTCTTTACTGCATCCCTCACTCCCACTGATTGACGAATTCACACGGAAATTGCGTCGCTATGAAATACTATGGGTTCTATGACTTTTCCTTCTAAATCGAGTAACGTTTCTACGGAAACGACAGGATTTTCTTTTGGGAAACGACAATCTCATTTCCGAACCACTAATCCTTCTTTACTGCATCCCTCAGTCCCACACATTGACGAATTAACACAGCAATTGCGTCGCCATGAAATACTATGTGTTCTATGACATTTCCTTCTAAATCGAGTAACATTTCTATGGAAACGACAGGATTTTCTTTTGGGATACGACAATCTCATTTCCGATCCACTAATCCTTCTTTACTGCATCCCTCACTCCCACACATTGACGAACTCACACGGAAATTGCGTCGCTATGAAATACTATGGGTTCTATGGCTTCTCCTTCTAAATGGAGTAACGTTTCCATGGAAACGACAAGATTTTGTTTTGAGATACGACAATCGGATTTCCGATCCACTAATCCTTCTTTACTGCATCCCTCACTCCCACACATTGACGAATTCACACGGAAATTGCGTCGCTATGAAATACTATGGGTTCTATGACTTCTCCTGCTAAATCGAGTAACGTTTCTATGGAAACGACAGGATTTTCTTTTTGGATACGGCAATCTCATTTCCGATCCACTAATCCTTCTTTACTGCATCCCCCACTCCCACACATTGACGAATTCACACGGAAATTGCATCGCAATGAAATACTATGGGTTCTGTGACATTTCCTTCTAAATCGAGTAACGTTTCTATGGAAACGACAGGATTTTCTTTTGGGATACGACAATCTCATTTCCGATCCACTAATCCTTCTTTACTGCATCCCTCACTCCCACACATTGACGAATTCACACGGAAATTGCGTCGCTATGAAATACTATGGGTTCTAAGACATTTCCTTCTAAATCGAGTAACGTTTCTATGGAAACGACAGGATTTTCTTTTGGGATACGACAATCACATTTCCGATCCACTAATCCTTCTTTACTGCATCCCTCACTCCCACACATTGACGAATTCACACGGAAATTACGTCGCTATGAAATACTATGTGTTCTAAGACATTTCCTTCTAAACCGAGTAACGTTTCTATGGAAACGACAGGATTTTCTTTTGGGATACGACAATCACATTTCCGATCCACTAATCCTTCTTTACTGCATCCCTCACTCCCACTCATTGACGAATTCACACGGAAATTGCGTCGCTATATATTACTATGTGTTCTAAGACATTTCCTTCTAAATCGAGTAACGTTTCTATGGAAACGACAGGATTCTCTTTTGGGATACGACAATCACATTTCCGATTCACTAATCCTTCCTTACTACATCCCTCACTCCCACACATTGACGAACTCACACGGAAATTGCGTCGCTATGAAATACTATGGGTTCTATGACTTCTCCATCTACATCGAGTAACGTTTCTATGGAAACGACAGGATTTTCTTTTGGGATACGACAATCTCATTTCCGATCCACTAATCCTTCTTTACTGCATCCCTCACCCCTACTCATTGACGAATTTACACGGAAATTGCGTCGCTATGAAATGCTATGGGTTCTATGACTTCTCCTTCTAAACCGAGTAACGTTTCTATGGAAACGACAGGAATTTCTTTTGCGATACGACAATCTCATTTCCGATCCACTAATCCTTTACTGCATCCCTCACTCCCACTCATTGACGAGTCCACACGGAAATTGCGTCGCTATAAAATGCTATGTGTTCTAAGACATTTCCTTCTAAATCGAGTAACGTTTCTATGGAAACGACAGGATTTTCTTTTGGGATACGACAATCACATTTCCGATCCACTAATGCTTCTTTACTGCATCCCTCACTCCCACACATTGACGAATTCACACGGAAATTGCGTCGCTATGAAATACTATGAGTTCTATGACTTCTCCTTCTAAATCGAGTAACGTTTCTATGGAAACGACAGGATTTTCTTTTGGGATACGACAATCTCATTTCCGATCCACTAATCCTTCTTTACTGCATCCCTCAGTCCCACCCATTGACGAATTCACACGGAAATTGCGTCGCTATGAAATACTATGTGTTCTATGACTTCTCCTTCTAAATCGAGTAACGTTTCTGTGGAAACGACAGGATTTTCTTTTGGGATACGACAATCTCATTTCCGATCTACTAATCCTTCTTTACTTCATGCCTCACTCCCACTCATTGACGAATTAACACAGTCGCTATGAAATACTATGGGTTCTATGACTTCTCCTTCTAAATCGAGTAACGTTTCTATGGAAACGACAGGATTTTCTTTTGCGATACGAGTATGTCCTTCTCGATGCACTATTCCTTCTTTATTGCATCCCTAGCTCCCTCACATTGACGAATTAACACAGAAATTGCGTCGCTGTGAAATGCTATGGGTTCCATGACTTCTCCTTCTAAATCGAGTAACGTTTCTATGGAAACGACAGGATTTTCTTTTGGGATACGACAATCTCATTTCCGATCCACTAATCCATCTTTACTGCATTCCTCACTCCAACACATTGACGAATTCACACGGAAATTGCGTCGCTATGAAATACTATGTGTTCTAAGACATTTCCTTCTAAATCGAGTAACGTGTCTATGGAAACGCAAGGATTTTCTTTTGGGAAACGACAATCACATTTCCGATCCACTAGTCCTTCTTTACTGCATCCCTCACCCCTACTCATTGACGAATTCACACGGAAATTGCGTCGCTATTAAATACTATGTGTTCTAAGACATTTCCTTCTAAATCGAGTAACGTGACTATGGAAACGCAAGGATTTTCTTTTGGGAAACGACAATCACATTTCCGATCCACTAATCCTTCTTTACTGCATCCCTCACTTCCACTCATTGACGAATTCGCACGGAAATTGCGTCGCTATGAATTACTATGTGTTCTATGACTGGACCTTCTAAATCGAGTAACGTTTCTATGGAAACGACAGGATTTTCTGTTGGGATACGACAATCTCATTTCTGATCCACTAATCTTTCTTTACTGCATCCCTCACACCCACTCATTGACGAATTAACACAGAAATTGATTCGCTATGAAATACTATGGGTTCTATGACTTCTCCTTCTAAATCGAGTAACGTTTCTATGGAAACGACAGGATTTTCTTTTGAGATACGACAATCTCATTTCCGAGCCACTAATCCCTCTTTACTGCACCCTCACTCCCACACATTGACGAATTTACACAGCAATTGCGTCGCCATGAAATACTATGTGTTCTATGACATTTCCTTCTAAATCGAGTAACATATCTATGGAAACGACAGGATTTTCTTTTGGGATACGACAATCTCATTTCCGATCCACTAATCCTTCTTTACTGCATCCCTCACTCCCACACATTGACGAACTCACACGGAAATTGCGTCGCTATGAAATACTATGGGTTCTATGACTTCTCCATCTACATCGAGTAACGTTTCTATGGAAACGACAGGATTTTCTTTTGGGATGCGACAATCTCATTTCCGGTCCACTAATCCTTATTTACTGCATCCCTCACTCCCACTCATTGACGAATTCACACGGAAATTGCGTCGCTATATATTACTATGTGTTCCAAGACATTTCCTTCTAAGTCGAGTAACGTTTCTATGGAAACGACAGGATTTTCTTTTGGGATACGACAATCACATTTTCGATCCACTAATCCTTCCTTACTACATCCCTCACTCCCACACATTGACGAATTCACACTGAAATTGCGTCGCTATGAAATACTATGGGTTCTATGACTTCTCCTTCTAAATCGAGTATCGTATCTATGGAAACGACTGGCTTTTCTTTTGCGATACGAGTATCTCCTTCTCGATGCACTAATCCTTCTTTACTGCATCCCACACTCCCACTGATTGACGAATTCACACGGAAATTGCGTCGCTATGAAATACTATGGGTTCTATGACTTCTCCTTCTAAATCGAGTAACGTTTCTATGGAAACGACAGGATTTTCTTTTGGGATACGACAATCTCATTTCCGATCCAATAATCCTTCTTTACTGCATCCCTCACTCCAACACATTGACGAATTCACACGGAAATTGCGTCGCTATGAAATACTATGTGGTCTAAGACATTTCCTTCTAAATCGAGTAACGTTTCTATGGAAACGCAAGGATTTTCTTTTGGGAAACGACAATCACATTTCCGATCCACTAATCCTTCTATACTGCATCCCTCACTCCTACTCATTGACGAATTCACACGGAAATTGCGTCGCTATGAAATACTATGGGTTCTATGACATCTCCTTCTAAATTGAGTAACGTTTCTATGGAAACGACAGGATTTTCTTTTGGGATACGACAATCTCATTTCCGATCCACTAATCCTTCTTTACTGCATCCCTCACCCCTACTCATTGACGAATTCACACGGAAATTGCGTCGCTATTAAATACTATGTGTTCTAAGACATTTCCTTCTAAATCGAGTAACGTGTCTATGGAAACGCAAGGATTTTCTTTTGGGAAACGACAATCACATTTCCGATCCACTAATCCTTCTTTACTGCATCCCCCACTCCCACTCATTGACTAATTCACACGGAAATTGCGTCGCTATGAATTACTATGTGTTCTATGAATGCTCCTTCTAAATCGAGTAACGTTTCTATGGAAACGACAGGATTTTCTTTTGCGTTACGAGTATCTCCTTCTCGATACACTATTCCTTCTTTATTGCATCCCTAGCTCCCTCACATTGACGAATTAACACAGAAATTGCGTCGCTATGAAATACTATGGGTTCTATGACTTCTCCTTCTAAATCGAGTAACGTTTCTATGGAAACGACAGGATTTTCTTTTGGGATACGACAATCACATTTCCGATTAACTAATCCTTCTTTACTGCATCCCTCACTCCCACACATTGACGAATTCACACGGAAATTGCGTCGCTGTTAAATACTATGGGTTCTATGACTTCTCCTTCTAAATCGAGTAACGTTTCTATGGAAACGACAGGATTTTCTTTTGGGATACGACTGTCGCGTTTCCGATCCACTAATCCTTCTTTACTGCATCCCTCACTCCCACACATTGACGAATTCACACGGAAATTGCGTCGCTATGAAATACTATGTGTTCTAAGACATTTCCTTCTAAATCGAGTAACGTTTATATGGAAACGACAGGATTTTCTTTTGGGATACGACAATCACATTTCCGATCCACTAATCCCTCTTTACTGCATCCCTCACTCCCACACATTGACGAATTCACACGGAAATTGCGTCGCTATGAAATACTATGGGTTCCATGGCTTCTCCTTCTAAATCGAGTATCGTTTCTATGGAAACGACAGGATTTCCTTTTTGGGATACGACAATCTCATTTATGATGCACTAATCGTTCTTTACTTCATCCCTCACTCCCACTCATTGACGAATTCACACGGAAATTGCGTCGCTATGAAATACTATGTGTTCTAAGACATTTCCTTCAAAATCGAGTAACGTTTCTATGGAAACGACAGGATTTTCTTTTGGGATACGACAATCTCATTTCCGTCCACTAATCCTTCATTACTGCATCCCTCACTCCCACTGATTGACGAATTCACACGGAAATTGCGTCGCTATGAAATACTATGGGTTCTATGACTTCTCCATCTACATCGAGTAACGTTTCTATGGAAACGACAGGATTTTCTTTTGGGATGCGACAATCTCATTTCCGGTCCACTAATCTTTCTTTACTGCATCCCTCACTCCCACACATTGACGAATTCACACGGAAATTGCGTCGCTATATATTACTATGTGTTCTAAGACATTTCCTTCTAAATCGAGTAACGTTTCTATGGAAACGACAGGATTTTCTTTTGGGATACGACAATCACATTTCCGATCCACTAATCGTTCCTTACTACATCCCTCACTCCCACACATTGACGAATTCACACGGAAATTGCGTCGCTATGAAATACTATGGGTTCTATGACTTCTCCTTCTAAATCGAGTATCGTATCTATGGAAACGACTGGCTTTTCTTTTGCGATACGAGTATCTCCTTCTCGATGCACTAATCCTTCTTTACTGCATCCCACACTCCCACTGATTGACGAATTCACACGGAAATTGCGTCGCTATGAAATACTATGGGTTCTATGACTTCTCCTTCTAAATCGAGTAACGTTTCTATGGAAACGACAGGATTTTCTTTTGGGATACGACAATCTCATTTCCGATCCACTAATCCTTCTTTACTGCATCCCTCACTCCCACTCATTGACGAATTCAACGGAAATTGCGTCGCTATGAAATACTATGGGTTCTATGGCTTCTCCTTCTAAATGGAGTACCGTTTCCATGGAAACGACAAGATTTTCTTTTGAGATACGACAATCGGATTTCCGATCCACTAATCCTTCTTTACTGCATCCCTCACTCCCACACATTGACGAATTCACACGGAAATTGCGTCGCTATGAAATTCTATGGGGTCTATGACTTCTCCTTCTAAATCGAGTAACGTTTCTATTGAAACGACAGGATTTTCTTTCGGGATACGGCAATCTCATTTCCGATCCACTAATCCTTCTTTACTGCATCCCCCACTCCCACACATTGACGAATTCACACGGAAATTGCATCGCAATGAAATACTATGGGTTCTGTGACATTTCCTTCTATATCGAGTAACGTTTCTATGGAAACGACAGGATTTTCTTTTGGGATACGACATCTCATTTCCGATCCACTAATCCTTCTTTACTGCATCCCTCACTCCCACACATTGACGAATTCACACGGAAATAGCCTCGCTATGAAATACTATGTGTTCTAAGACATTTCCTTCTAAATGGAGTAACGTTTCTATGGAAACGACAGGATTTTCTTTTGGGATACGACAATCACATTTCCGATCCACTAATCCTTCTTTACTGCATCGCTCACTCCCACTCATTGGCGAATTCACACGGAAATTGCGTCGCTATGAAATACTATGTGTTCTAAGACATTTCCTTCTAAATCGAGTAACGTTTCTATGGAAACGACAGGATTTTCTTTTGGGATACGACAATCTCAATTCCGATCCACTAATCCTTCTTTACTGCATCCCTCACTCCCACACATTGACGAATTCACACGGAAATTGCGACGCTATGAAATACTATGTGTTCTATGACTTCTCCTTCTAAATCGAGTAACGTTTCTATGGAAACGACAGGATTTTCTTTTGGGATACGACAATCTCAATTCCGATCCACTAATCCTTCTTTACTTCATGCCTCACTCCCTCACATTGACGAATTAACACAGAAATTGCGTCGATGTGAAATGCTATGGGTTCCATGACTTCTCCTTCTAAATCGAGTAACGTTTCTATGGAAACGACAGGATTTTCTTTTGGGATACGACAATCTCAGTTCTTATCCACTAATCCATCTTTACTGCATTCCTCACTCCAACACATTGACGAATTCACACGGAAATTGCGTCGCTATGAAATACTATGTGTTCTAAGACATTTCCTTCTAAATCTAGCAACGTGTCTATGGAAACGCAAGGATTTTCTTTTGGGAAACGACAATCACATTTCCGATCCACTAATCCTTCTTTACTGCATCCCTCACTCCCACTCATTGACGAATTCACACGGAAATTGCGTCGCTATGAAATACTATGGGTTCTATGACATCTCCTTCTAAATTGAGTAACGTTTCTATGGAAACGACAGGATTTTCTTTTGGGATACGACAATCTCATTTCCGATTAACTAATCCTTCTTTACTGCATCCCTCGACGCCACTCATTGACGAATTCACACGGAAATTTCGTCGCTATTAAATACTATGTGTTCTAAGACATTTCCTTCTAAATCGAGTAACGTGTCTATGGAAACGCTGGGATTTTCTTTTGGGAAACGACAATCACATTTCCGATCCACTAATCCTTCTTTACTGCATCCCTCACTCCCACTCATTGACGAATTCACACGGAAATTGCGTCGCTATGAATTACTATGTGTTCTATGACTGCTCCTTCTAAATCGAGTAACGTTTCTATGGAAACGACAGGATTTTCTTTTGCGTTACGAGTATCTCCTTCTCGATGCACTATTCCTTCTTTATTGCATCCCTAGCTCCCTCACATTGACGAATTAACACAGAAATTGCGTAGCTATCAAATACTATGGGTTCTATGACTTCTCCTTCCAAATCGAGTAACGTTTCTATGGAAACGACAGGATTTTCTTTTGGGATACGACAATCACATTTCCGATTAACTAATCCTTCTTTACTGCTTCCCTCACTCCCACTCATTGACGAATTCACAGGGAAATTGCGTCGCTATGAAATACTATGTGCTCTAAGACATTTCCTTCTAAATCGAGTAACGTTTCTATGGAAACGGCAGGATTTTCTTTTGGGATACGACAATCACATTTCCAATCCACTAATCCTCCTTTACTGCATCCCTCAGTCCCACTCATTGACGAATTCACACGTAAATTGCGTCGCTATGAAATACTATGGGTTCTATGACTTCTCCTTCTAAATCGAGTAATGTTTCAATGGAAACGACAGGATTTTCTTTTGGGATACGACAATCACATTTCCGATCCACTAATCCTTCTTTACTGCATCCCTCACTCCCACTCATTGACGAATTAACACAGTAATTGCGTCGCAATGAATTACTATGGGTTCTATGACTTCTGCTCCCAAATCGAGTAACGTTTCTATGGAAACGACAGGATTTTTTTTTGGGATACGACAATCTCATTTCGGATCCACTAATCCTTCTTTACTGCATCCCTCACTCCCACTCATTGAAGAATTCACACAGAAATTGCGTCGCTATGAAATACTATGGGTTCTATGTCTTCTCCTTCTAAATCGAGTAACGTCTCTATGGAAACGAGAGGATTTTCTTTTGGGATACGACAATCTCATTTCCGATCCACTAATCCTTCTTTACTGCATCCCTCACTCCCACACATTGACGAATTCACACGGAAATTGCGTCGCTATGAAATACTATGTGTTCTAAGTTATTTCCTTCTAAATCCAGTAACGTTTCTATGGAAACGACAGGATTTTGTTTTGGGATACGACAATCTCATTTCCGATCCACTAATCTTTCTTTCCTTCATCCCTCACTCCCACTCATTGACGAATTCACACGGAAATTGCGTCGCTATTAAATACTATGTGTTCTAAGACTTCTCCTTCTAATTCGAGTAACGTTTCAATCGAAAAGCCAGGATTTTCTTTTGGGATACGGCAATCACATTTCCGATCCACTAATCCATCTTTACTGCATCCCTCACTCCCACACATTGACGAATTCACACGGAAATTGCGTCGCTATGAAATACTATGTGATCTAAGACATTTCCTTCTAAGTCGAGTAACGTTTATATGGAAACGACAGGATTTTCTTTTGGGATACGACAATCACATTTCCGATCCACTAATCCTTCTTTACTGCATCCCTCACTCCCACACATTGACGAATTAACACAGCAATTGCGTCGCAATGAAATACTATGGGTTCTATGACTTCTCCTTCTAAATCGAGTAACGTTTCTATGGAAACGACAGGACTTTCTTTTGGGATACGACAATCTCATTTCCGATCCACTAATCCTTCGTTACTGCATCCCTCACCCAAACTCATTGACGAATTCACACGGAAATTGCGTCGCTATGAAATACTATGGGCTCTATGACATTTCCTTTTAAATCGAGTAACGTTTCTATGGAAACGTCAGGATTTTCTTTTAGGATACGACAGTCTCATTTCCGATCCACTAATCCTTCTTTACAGCATCCCTCAAGCCCACACATTGACGAATTCACACGGAAATTGCGTCGCTATGAAATACTATGGGTTCTAAGACATTTCCTTCTAAATCGAGTAACGTTTCTATGGTAACGACAGGATTTTCCATTGGGATACGACAATCTCATTTCCGATCCACTAATCCTTCTTTACTTCATCCCTCACTCCCACTCATTGACGAATTCACACGGCAATTAAGTCGTTATGAAATACTATGTGATCTAAGACTTCTCCTCCTACATCGAGTAACGTTTCTATGGAAACGACAGGATTTTCTTTTGGGATACGGCAATCTCATTTCTCATCCACTAATTCTTCTTTACTGCATCCCTCACTCCCACTCATTGACGAATTCACACGGAAATTGCGCCGCTATGAAATACCATGTGTTCTAAGACATTTCCTTCTAAGTCGAGTAACGTTTCTATGGAAACGACAGGATTTTCTTTTGGGATACGACAATAACATTTCCGATCCACTAATCCTTCTGTACTGCATCCCTCACCCCCACTTATTGACGAATTAACACAGTAATTGCGTCGCAATGAAATACCATGGGTTCTATGACTTCTGCTTCCAAATCGAGTAACGTTTCTATGGAAGCGACAGGATTTTCTTTTGGGATACGACAATCTGATTTCCGATCCACTAATCCTTCTTTACTGCATCCCTCACCCCCACTCATTGACAAATTAACACAGCAATTGCGTCGCTATGAAATACTATGGGTTCTATGTTTTCTCCTTCTAAATCGAGTAACGTCTCTATGGAAACGAGAGGATTTTCTTTTGGGATACGACAATCTCATTTCCGATCCACTAATCCTTCTTTACTGCATCCCTCACTCCCACACATTGACGAATTCACACGGAAATTGCGTCGCTATGAAATACTATGTGTTCTAAGCTATTTCCTTCTAAATCGAGTAACGTTTCTATGGAAACGACAGGATTTTCTTTTGGGATACGACAATAACATTTCCGATCCACTAATCCTTCTGTACTGCATCCCTCACCCTCACTTATTGACGAATTAACACAGTAATTGCGTCGCAATGAAATACCATGGGTTCTATGACTTCTGCTTCCAAATCGAGTAACGTTTCTATGGAAGCGACAGGATTTTCTTTTGGGATACGACAATCTGATTTCCGATCCACTAATCCTTCTTTACTGCATCCCTCACCCCCACTCATTGACAAATTAACACAGCAATTGCGTCGTTATGAAATACTATGGGTTCTATGTCTTCTCCTTCTAAATCGAGTAACGTCTCTATGGAAACGTCAGGATTTTCTTTTGGGATACGACAGTCTCATTTCCGATCCACTAATCCTTCTTTACTGCATCCCTCACTCCCACACATTGACGAATTCACACGGAAATTGCGTCGCTATGAAATACTATGTGTTCTAAGACATTTTCTTCTAAGTCAAGTAACGTTTCTATGGAGACGACAGGATTTTCTTTTGGGATACGACAATCACATTTCCGATCCACTAATCCTTCTTTACTGCATCCCTCACTCCCACTCATTGACGAATTCACACGGAAATTGCGTCGCTATGAAATACTATAGGTACTATGACATTTCCTTCTAAATCGAGTAATGTTTCTATGAAAACGACAGGATTTTCTTTTGGGATACGACAATCTCATTTCCGATCCACTAATCTTTCTTTCCTTCATCCCTCACTCCCACTCATTGACGAATTCACACGGATATTGCGTCGCTATGAAATACTATGTGTTCTAAGACTTCTCCTTCTAAATCGAGTAACGTTTCTATGGAAACGAGAGGATTTTCTTTTGGGATACGACAATCACATTTCCGATCCTCTAATCCATCTTTACTGCATCCCTCACTCCCACACATTGACGAATTCACACGGAAATTGCGTCGCTATGAAATACTATGTGTTCTATGACATTTCCTTCTAAGTCGAGTAACGTTTCTATGGAAACGACAGGATTTTCTTTTGGGATACAACAATAATATTTCCGATCTTCTAATCCTTCTTTACTGCATCCCTCACTCCCACACATTGACGAATTAACACAGCAATTGCGTCGCAATGAAATACTATGGGTTCTATGACTTCTCCTTCTAAATCGAGTAACCTTTCTATGGAAACGACAGGATTTTCTTTTGGGATACGACAATCACATTTCCGATCCACTAATCCTTCTTTACTGCATCCCTCATTCCCACTCATTGACGAAATCACACGGAAATTGCGTCGCTATGAAATACTATGGGTTCTATGACTTCTCCTTCTAAATCGAGTAACGTTTCTATGGAAACGACAGGATTTTCTTTTGGGATACGACAATCTCATTTCCGATCCACTAATCCTTCTTAACTGCATCCCTCACTCCCACTCAATGACGAATTCACACGGAAATTGCGACGCTATGAAATACTATGGTTTCTAAGGCATTTCCTTCTAAATCGAGTAACGTTTCTGTGGAAACGACTGGATTTTCTTTTGGGATACGACAATCTCATTTCCCATCCACTAATTCTTCTTTACTGCATCCCTCACTCCCACTCATTGACTAATTCACACGGAAATTGCGTCGCTATGAAATACTATGTGTTCTAAGACTTCTCCTTCTAAATCGAGTAACGTTTCTATGGAAACGACAGGATTTTCTTTTGGGATACGACAATCATATTTCCGATCCACAAATCCTTCTTTACTGCATCCCTCACTCCCACTCATTGACGAATTCACACGGAAATTGCGTCGCTATGAAATACTATGGGTTCTATGACTTCTCCTTCTAAATCGAGTAACGTTCTATGGAATCGACATTATTTTCTTTTGGGATACGACAATCTCATTTCCGATACACTAATCCATCTTTACTGCATCCCTCACTCCCACTCATTGACGAATTCACACGGAAATTGCGTCGCTATGAAATACTATGTGTTCTAAGACATTTCCTTCTAATTCGAGTAACGTTTCTATGGAAGCGACAGGATTTTCTTTTGGCATACGACAATCACATTTCCGATCCACTAATCCATCTTTACTGCACCCCTCACTCCCACACATTGACGAATTCACACGGAAATTGCGTCGCTATGAAATACTATGTGTTCTAAGACATTTCCTTCTAAGTCGAGTAACGTTTCTATGGAAACGAAAGGATTTTCTTTTGGGATACGACAATCACATTTCCGAACCACTAATCCTTCTTTACTGCATCCCTCACTCCCACACATTGGCGAATTAACACAGCAATTGCGTCGCAATCAAATACTATGGGTCCTATGACTTCTCCTTCTAAATCGAGTAACGTTTCTATGGAAACGACAGGAGTTTCTTTTGGAATACGACAATCACATTTCCGATTAATTAATCCTTCTTTACTGCATCCCTCACTCCCACTAATTGACGAATTCACACGGAAATTGCGTCGCTATGAAATACTATGGGTTCTATGACATTTCCTTCTAAATCGAGTAACGTTTCTATGGAAACGAAAGGATTTTCTTTTGGGATACGACAATCACATTTCCGATCCACTAATCCTTCTTTACTGCATCCCTCACTCCCACTCATTGACGAATTCACACGGAAATTGCGTCGCTATGAAATACTATTTGTTCCAAGACTTCTCCTTCTAAATCGAGTAACGTTTCTATGGAAACGACAGGATTTTCTTTTGGGATACGACAATCTCATTTCCGATCCACTAATCCTTCTTTACTGCATCCCTCACTCCCACTCATTGACGAATTCACACGGAAATTGCGTCGCTATGAAATACTATGGTTTCTAAGACATTTCCTTCTAAATCGAGTAACGTTTCTATGGATACGACAGAATTTTCTTTTGGGATACGACAATCTCATTTCCGATCCACTAATTTTTCTTTACTGCGTCCCTCACTCCCACTCATTGACGAATTCACACGGAAATTGCGTCGCTATGAAATACTATGGGTTCTATGACATTTCCTTCTAAATCGAGTAACGTTTCTATGGAAAGGACAGGATTTTCTTTTGGGATACGACAATCTCATTTCCGATCCACTAATCCTTCTTTATTGCATCCCTCACTCCCACTCATTGACGAATTCACACGGAAATTTCGTCGCTATGAAATACTATGTGTTCAATGACATTTCCTTCTAAATCGAGTAACGTTTCTGTGGAAACGATAGGATTTTCTTTTGGGATACGACAATCTCATTTCCGATCCACTCATCTTTCTTTCCTTCATCCCTCACTCCCACTCATTGACGAATTCACACGGAAATTGCGTCGCTATGAAATACTATGTGTTCTAAGACTTCTCCTTCTAAATCGAGTAACGTTTCTATGGAAACGACAGGATTTTCTTTTGGGATACGACAACCATATTTCCGATCCACTAATTCATCTTTACTGCATCCCTCACTCCCACACATTGACGAATTCACACGGAAATTGCGTCGCTATGAAATACTATCTGTTCTAAGACATTTCCTTCTAAGTCGAGTAACGTTTCTATGGAAATGACAGAATTTTCTTTTGGGATACGACAATCTCATTTCCGATACACTAATCTTTCTTTACTGCATCCCTCACTCCCACTCATTGACGAATTCACACGGAAATTGCGTCGCTATGAAATACTATGGTTTCTAAAACATTTCCTTCTAAATCCAGTAACGTTTCTATGGATACGACAGGATTTTCTTTTGGGATACGACAATCTCATTTCCGATCCACTAATTCTTCTTTACTGCATCCCTCACTCCCACTCATTGACGAATTCACAAGGAAATTGCGTCGCTATGAAATACTATGGAATCTATGACATTTCCTTCTAAATCGAGTAACGTTTCTATGGAAACGACAGGATCTTCTTTTGGGATACGACAATCTCATTTCCGATCCACTCATCTTTCTTTCCTTCATCCCTCACTCCCACTCATTGACGAATTCACACGGAAATTGCGTCGCTATGAAATACTATGTGTTCTAAGACTTCTCCTTCTAAATCGAGTAACGTTTCTATGGAAACGACAGGATTTTCTTTTGGGATACGACAATCACATTTCCGATCCACTAATTCATCTTTACTGCATCCCTCACTCCCACACATTGACGAATTCACACGGAAATTGCGTCGCTATGAAATACTATCTGTTCTAAGACATTTCCTTCTAAGTCGAGTAACGTTTCTATGGAAATGACAGAATTTTCTTTTGGGATACGACAATCTCATTTCCGATACACTAATCTTTCTTTACTGCATCCCTCACTCCCACTCATTGACGAATTCACACGGAAATTGCGTCGCTATGAACTACTATGGTTTCTAAAACATTTCCTTCTAAATCCAGTAACGTTTCTATGGATACGACAGAATTTTCTTTTGGGATACGACAATCTCATTTCCGATCCACTAATTCTTCTTTACTGCATCCCTCACTCCCACTCATTGACGAATTCACAAGGAAATTGCGTCGCTATGAAATACTATGGAATCTATGACATTTCCTTCTAAATCGAGTAACGTTTCTATGGAAACGACAGGATTTTCTTTTGGGATACGACAATCTCGTTTCCGATCCACTAATTCTTTACTGCATCCCTCACTCCCACTCATTGAAGAATTCACACGGAAATTGCGTCGCTATGAAATACTATGTGTTCTAAGACTTCTCCTTCTAAATCGAGTAACGTTTCTATGGAAACGACAGGATTTTCTTTTGGGATACGACAATCACATTTCCGATCCACAAATCCTTCTTTACTGCATCCCTCACTCCCACTCATTGACGAATTCACACGGCAATTGCGTCGCTATGAAATACTATGGGTTCTATGACTTCTCCTTCTAAATCGAGTAACGTTTCAATGGAAACAACAGGATTTTCTTTTGGGATACGACAATCTCATTTCTGATCCACTAATTCTTATTTACTGCATCCCTCACTCCCACTCATTGACGAATTCACACGGAAATTGCGTCGCTATGAAATACTATGTGTTCTATGACATTTCCTTCTAAATCGAGTAACGTTTCTGTGGAAACGACAGGATTTTCTTTTGGGATACGACAATCTCATATCCGATCCACTAATCCATCTTTACTGCATCCCTTACTCCCACTCATTAACGAATTCACACGGAAATTGCGTCGCTATGAAATACTATGTGTTCTAAGACATTTCCTTCTAATTCGAGTAACGTTTCTATGGAAACGACAGGATTTTCTTTTGGGATTCGACAATCACATTTCCAATCCACTAATCCATCTTTACTGCACCCCTCACTCCCACACATTGACGAATTCACACGGAAATTGCGTCGCTATGAAATACTATGTGTTCTAAGACATTTCCTTCTAAGTCGAGTAACGTTTCTATGGAAACGACAGGATTTTCTTTTGGGATACGACAATCACATTTCCGATCCACTGTACAAGATGGCGGGTATGTGCTGGCGGTGGGCGTTATGGAATAATAGTGTAAATTTTAGTGAAAGGCCATTTATTGGCTAAAGCATGATGAAAAGGGGCTACATAGGCCTAGGGAGGTGAGGGTGAGCCAGAGCTTACAATTTGGGGAACATTGTTCGCGAAGCTACCGAATGTGGTCGTCTGCCAAAATTAAGTCCACAGTGCCGTAGCACCGGGAGAAGCGGGAGATGATCAGTGCTACAGGACGCGCCTCCGACTCGCGGGTGATCAAGAATACAAGAGAGCGAGCCCGGCGACGGGCGGCCGGGTATGTTCGACGCACCACGCGGCTTCCTCCGCCCTGATTGGTCAGGACCGAGCAAACCGTGCGGGCGGCATGGAACTTTCCAGAGCGTTGCCTGCTAAACGACGCCTGGGACGGCGTTACCTCGTCAGCACACGAGAGAGGCGCGTGAACAAGGTGCCCTTTCTCGGTGCTGACTTCCTGTTACTAGACCGTGGGACGAAAGAATTTACAGGCAGCTAACACTGCCGGCCGTGGCTTGGCCGTAATGGAGTAATGAAGTTACTGGTTGGAGGCTCACATAATAAAGTAAAATCTCCTATTGTCTGGCTCATCCTTTGCATTCCTCCCCTTTTCCGTGGGAGCGGAGAACGTATGTGAATTCGCTCAATGCAATTATTATTTGAATGTAAACAAATTTATCTTGCAAAAGAAAGTGAACATTGGCTCTCACGGAAGACGGCAGGGGTCTTAATCTATGGGAGGGTATAGCGACTCTAAAGACCTCCTAAGGGTCGCAAGGGAGCTTACACATGTCAACAATATTGTGTGTATACAAGAATCATCATAAAACATCATAACATCATAAAACATCAAAACATCATAAAATCATCACAAAATTAGAACAAAACATAACAGTGTGAATTAGGTAAACATGCCAAGTGTTCTTGTTGCTAAGTTGAAGTAAAAATGTCTTTTTTTTTCCTTTTGTTAAAATAAGTTGAAAATTTAAACACATCACCACTGATGAGTCACGGCGAGGGCGACAGACGCGAGGCGGTGTGGTGTGTTGTCCTCAGCGGGCAGCGCGCAGGCTGTCGGCGGGAAGGGGGCGTGGCCGTGGCCAGGTCCGTGCACTGGAACTCAGCGCAGGGGGAGTATGAGGGGAGATTCACACGTTTCAAAACACAGTTGAAAAGGGAGTTACTACTAAGGAAACACTTCACTACACTACGCTAGTTTTTCCACATTAACTGATCTCTCAGTTTCACTCTTAAAACTAAGGGAGGGCACATGCCTGATAGGTTCTTGTTTTCTCTTTATTGTTGAGTTTAGTTTGTGGCTGTTTACCATTCATTTAAGTGCCAACAGGCGAACGTAAGAAATTTGTCCTTTTTCATGTCTTAGCAAATCATCAATTGACGTTAGGATGTGATTATTTGATTTTTTAGGTAAAACTTGAACGTTAGCTGACAAGGGAATCATGAATGAGCTTTCAGGTATAAAAGCATAATTAAAGGGGTGCGAATACTAAGTAAGGCGTAGTGGCATGAAAGGTTATAAGTGGTGTTCCAACGGGAACCGTTTGCTAAAGACCTGCGCGGAGGCAACGTCAGAAAGGCGCGCGGCAGATAACTTCCAAGGCCAGCGCGGCGTCGGGGCTGCACGCGGCAGCTGAGAAGCGAAGCCGAGGCGGCTACGTGCAGGAAGCAAGCGTCAGGTGTAAGAGCGAGAGAGAACGATGAAGCTTACCGACGCTGTTCACTGCGCGGTCTGTATTTTACGCTCTCTCCACATGTTCTTGGGCTCCTGCGCCAGATGAGCGTATTTATGTGCTTCGAAGTGACGAATATTAATGTCACAAAAAGGGGTATAGCATTACTGAATAAAGGGGAATAGATATGCGTAATTGACAGGGTTTATTCATCGATGACCAACAAAACAGAAGTGGGATTACTCGTGACATCATGTTAGATGCGTTGTTACAGCGGCTACTTTTTAAAATTACTTTATGCCATAGTAAATTGGTTTATAACATGAAAATATAAAAGTGAAGTGCACATACATCATATTAAATTTACTGCATATTCCATATCGGTAAGCAAAGAAGGTTGAGTGCCTCTTTGGGCTGACCCTCTACGTGTAATAACATTTACATTTTGAGAGGAAGTTTCTCATGCATCAATATTTTTGCTGAACACATCAAGTAAAATTGACAAAGAAAAGTGACACCAGTTTTGTGCAGGTGGGGTGTAGATTGTGTTGTTGGATGTCAATGCTGTTGCTAATCAAAGGAGGAAAATACAACTCGACGAGAATATAGAGATTTCTATAGTGGATACAAAACGTAAGGAATTGGATTAGAAAAGACTAAGTTGAGCGTAATTTCTGAAGGATTTTCCCTTTATGAAGGTATAGTGCATGGCGCATCGTTGACACGACGTTATCACCTTCTTAACTGTGTAAATGACAATTCTGCGACTCCAAGATAGCTACTTCATACTACTTCTTCTTCTTCTTCAAACTCGAATTCTCTCACGTAAAACAAAACTTTACTGCGCGACAAAATTCACCGTCTTCATCCTCTCAACATCTTGCGACTAACTTTACTTTGCGACCAAATTCGCCGTCTTCATCCTCTCAACATTTTGCGACTAAACTCGCCGTCTCTGTAACTCCGTAGTACTGGCCTCCTCGGGCCCAGGTGGTTGCTTAAAACTCCGTCTATCCTTGCTTGTATCGCAGTGTCCTGGGACACGTCATACAGTTAAATGCTACTGCTTCAATAGTCGGTATTCCTTCGGAAAATACAATGGGGAAACAAAGAAGGCTCAAGGTTTTGAACAGAGATTTCCGCTTACTGGCGTTTAGCTGCGGGCTAGACGCGGTTAGCGTCTGATGTTGCCTGATCAGCTGTCGTCAGAGAGCACGGAACACTGTTCTCGTGAACTCTTCTTCGAGATGGAAGACCAAAGTCTGGGCCGAATAGTTTTGTGTCTGTTGAAAGTTGACAGATGAAAGTGGGTAGGATGGACTATGTCGCGAAACCGAAAAGTGAAGAAACGACACAGACAGCTGACCGCGCGGGTGCCAACCGCGTCACGTAAGGTACGTGCACTTGCGGGTGGAGCATAACTCTTCAAGGGTTGTTCTGTTGAAAGTTGACAGATCAAAGTGGGTAGAACGGACTATGTCGCGAAACTGAAAAGTGAAGAAACGACACAGACAGCTAAGGGACCGCGCGGGTGCCAGCCGCGTCACGTAAGCTACGTGCCCTTGTGGGTGGTTCTCTTGTCCATCCAACAGACTAGGTATATAGCCAAAGCTTGCTCGTTCTGTGGGTGCGATTCACTCTGTTTACGTTACCTATCACGGCGGCAGGCATGTGGTATATCCCTACAGATAAACATTCAGATACAAATGAAAATAAAGCATGGTTACATCCTAAATTACCCTTCCAAAACAATTTATTACCTAAGACGTCATTATTACTAAACAAATAATTGGCAGTACTCGGGAACTTACTCTAGCATACTTGAAATCCTACAAAATGGTTATCCTCATCAATATAGTAACACAGTGACACATGGAAACACTAGGCTGATACAAATACTAAATTACTGGTGCTGGCAAAACTTTAGCAAAAACTCTCTAAACATTTGATAATAGCATAAATGAGACATGGACAAAATGAACAATAGTAAAAATAATACATCGACATAAGTAATTAGACATAACTAATTGGATGTAAGTAATTGGACATAAGTAATTGGACACAAGCAATTTGACATAAGTAATTGGCAACTCATCATAGTGATACAAGCGGTTGCAAAACCGCAACAAAAGCAAAAGTTCAAAATAATATTTCCTTCAAAGAAAACTTCCTTATCCTCCAGTTACATATTGTAGCAAAATGAATGTAAGCATTCCTTTGTATTCCTTTATGCTCTCGTTTGTGTTTCCATACCAACTAATAGTCTTTGGTACTACTACCTACAAGAAAACTGTCATTAAGCAATGGCAATGTTGTGTGTAATGCTGTGGAATAGTGGAATGTCACGTTAATACTTCCTTTAGCAAGATTCTGATGAAAAATGATTTTATGTCTCCTTCAATAAACAGACCAAACGTGTGATAAACCGTTTCCTATGTTGATTTGTATTTGCAAATATTGACGATCATCAGTCACCCAACCAATCGTTCCGGTGTGTATTTGTTGTTTCTTTTTTGTCCATTCTCTCACTTACCTGCTTCCATATAATCAATACTGGCGGCTCGACGAAGCTGGTCGCATCTCGAAAGACGTCTATATGACTTACCCGACGGCGCTTTTGTTTTTAATAAAATTAGAGTTCATTTGCCATATAAAAAGTCTGTAGGGAGCAAAGTATGTTCCTTACTATTGAAAATGTGCATAAAGTTATTCAAAGGGTTCGTTATACAATGGTTAAGTATTTCTGTGTTGAGATTCAGTGCAGCTTGAGGTGCTAAGGTGCGACACGCGTCGCGCTCGTGAGATTGTAAGTTGCTGACAGCACAGCTGACAGTACGGCTGCGTCCGGTTTCACTGGCTGGGCGGCAGAACTGGCGTTCACGCTGGGTCCGTGCTCTTGCTACGCGTGGAGTTAACCTCTCGGTACAGTCACAAAGCTTCCTTCTAGAGTTATCTTATGTTGTTCACGACAGTTATGCATGGAGGATGTTCTTTTCTAAGGGACTCTAATAACTTCAATCGCTAGTGGTCCAAAACTATCGGGTTCCAATTATTTTACTTAAACACTCTGTTCTTCTAAAATTTTGGTAACTGGCAGGTGTCAGGCTTCTAGATAAACTGCATTTTGCGATGGCATTCCAAACCCAACTCCTCGGCTAACGCGTTTCCCACACAGCGGTCGTTTACAGGACAGATATAGCGGCCAGTTCCGGCTTTCTTGACGCCACATAGATCCGTTTATTAACCGTGGTGGTGATACAACATAGCCGGAGACCGATCTGAAATTCCAACGTTTACTAATCCTGATGGTTTAGAGAATGCGTACCAGGAAAAGTTCTCTCTCACGATTTTTGTTCCATACTGAAAATTCAAATAGACAATACACATAGATTCCCGTCTTTAGATAAGACTAATAATATCTGTAGGGCAATATTAAGCTGCCGAGACGCATACCCAATTGGTCGTTCTTCGCCATCTATCTCTTGTGACAGGATGGCTCCTACAGCATAATCTGACGCGTCCACTGACAGTATGAATGGCTTTTCAAAATCCGAGTACGCTAGTACAGGGGCTCTAGTTAAAACATGTTGAATTTGTTGCATAGCTTTATCACATTCTTTGGTCCAAATAAAACTAACTCCTTTTTTCAATAAATTAGTCAGGGTGTAATATTGCTACATGAATTTTTGCTATGCTGATATCGGTGCTAATTGACAATGAAAGTGGGTTAAAAGCCGTGATCTGTCTGGGGACGTTAACCGTGGATTACTGGGCAACTGTTTCATCAGATATTTAGTCTAGGTTTACCAAGCAGACTAACATTAATGATAATCTTTTAATAGTCATACAAAACCGGTAATATATATATATATATAAAGAGAATTTAAATAAAAAGAAAGAAATCAGTTTATATTTGGAAATTTATTTTAAGATTGTTCATTGAAATTTCAGCATATTATACGTGAGTTATAACTGAGCTGGTGCCTTATTTACGATTGAAAAATGTGAGATTGTAATCTTACGGAACACATAAAATATGGAGCCAAGATTGGGAGACTGCATACGACACTGCATTCATAAAATAACTCACGAAGAACATTGAACCATAAGCAAGAAGAAATTAACCACAACCAACAGATTCAGTTTTTATACCCAAAGAAATTACGTTCATACCACAATCCTGTCCGTCATGTAATTACCACACACTGGTATACTAAATTCATATTAACTCTTTGTGAAGTCTTCGCAAAAAGAATAGCTGAGGGCTACTTTGATGATTACACCACATGCTCCACGTGGTCAATTTGGTTTACACAAAGCGTACAACTCCACAATAATTTTGATAATTAAAATGCATTAGATCGAAAAGCAATTGACAAAAGCAAAACCTTGAACTGGTTACTAACGTCTTACTATTAACCTGATGGGTCAAACAGTTATATAAGCACGTGGTACTGGTCTCGCAAAGTACACTCCACGTGGGTTGAACATAAAGAAAAGCATAAAGAAAAGTTGCTATATTGTAAAATATTGTCCAGGCGAGACGTTATAATCACACAAGCATTCACATTTAAGATTGATGAACTTAGTTAGAGTTACTGATCAACACGTGGTTCCACTTTACTCGCAAAGTAATGATAAACCAACTACCCCAAAATAATCTGAACTTCACACGAGAATTACACTACGCTGCAATTTAAGATGACCTTAGATATTTTAGAGCTAAACCCGAGATAAAGATGATTAAATTTTCAGTTAGGCTGAACTTAACAAATCCATTGTCCTATGGACTTAAGCAGACACGCGCTTAGCCGGAGATCTTACCACTTCAGACGCTCGCCACCGCCAGACTGCCACTCCCTACTGCCCTACAGCCGAGCGTGCTTCCTGAGGGTAGCTCACAAAGACCAACGGAAGTGGCCAGAGGGGCAGCTTCCTATACCAACATGACAACGGACGGACAGGACCATACTAAGGATAGAAACCTCTTTGCTTTTAGAAAGCGTAGCTACCTGTTCCGACGTTGGTCCTACTGTTCTCTAGCAGACAGCCTTGTCTGCTACCCTCAAGCATGCAACTAGAAATACATATGCTCATTCATCCTCTCACACAAAAGGGAAGGGGGATGACAGTATCTTATCATATACAGTATATAAAAGAAAGCGGATGTAGGTTCCGTATGAGACTGTGTGACATGAATTACATATAAACTGTGTTTTAAAGTGTAGTAGTGTGACAGATCGTTCTTGTTTATGTGTAAAAGTAACACGTTCCACTACTCAGTCTCCTCCCAGATAGTCAGAAACGCCACAGTAAATTTAGGAGAGGAATTTATTCCATAAATGACAACAGATTTAAGAAATCAAACATGAAAGGAATCCAACAGAGACCTTTCATAACCCCAACGCTCCGGGAAAAGACTGTGCAGGGAATTTTCTGGCCATGCTAGGACATTCCCAAGCAGGCTTCTCACACCCTACTTAAACCAAAAGTGTAAAGAAAAGGCAAAAGGTCACCAGCTACTTGCTAAAACTCAATAATTTTAACAAATCTTTAAAATCTACTAATTTCAAACAAAAAAAAACACAATCTGTGACACATATTTAAAAGATAGTGTAGACCTAATTCGGTCAGCAAGTAAAAACAATGGTTCCTGTGTCATTAATATGAAAACAATTTCTGGTTGTTACCCTTATGGAGTTCACCAGTATTTGCTCATTGCAAGAGCCAACTGATCACAGGCAAATTTATGACTGTTTATTAACAAGCAAAATTTATGAAAATAGCAAAGGTGCCACAGCAATTAAAAAGAACATGAAATTACATCAGTATTATAAAACAGAACATTACAATGCACAATCCGCAAAAGCAAAAATTGATAAGAAAAAAAACATGTTTTACAAAGTGGTTATCGCAAAAAAAATTCTATATCTTATAAAACTAATAATTTGTAGAATTAACATAACTATGTGGTATTAATTTAATCACTCTACTATATTTCAGTTAGTTAGCAAACAATGAGCACTGTGTCATTATACTGAAAACACAATTAATTATGTGATTGTTACCCTTAAGGGGATCCTCACAGTAAATATGCCCCATGCAAAGGCTAATCGATCACAGTCCAATGAGAATGAATAGCAATATGACTGATAAACTATGCAATGCCACATGAATGAATTTACGAAACAAAATAACACAAATCTAATACATCACACAAGAACAAACATTGATCAATAAAACAGTACACTAGTCAACATCTAAAACAAAAAAACACCTATAAATAAAACACCTGCAAAATACAAGAGTCAAAGTCTAAAAAAGATAAATAGAACACCTGCAAAATACAAGAGTCAGTCTAATAAACACCAATAAATCGAACTCCTGCAAAACACACGAGTCAGAGTTTCTCCGACAGAAACACACGTATATGCACTGGACTAAGAACCGTATAATCACTGTTCACTGACACACTCAGTACTTCCACTGTTCCGAGGCACAATATAGGGGAAAGAGGGGGGGTTCGTCGCCGCAGCTGTCAGTAGGGATTTTTTTTTTTTTTTTTTTTTTTTTTTTTGTCCATCTGTTGCGTGCGATCCCGCCGTCTCTGCCCTCTCATGAAGTTTCTCCCGTGTCACGTCATCTCGATTTGGTTCCATGTTTGTGTTGTCAAATTCGTGCGGTATCCTCGTTTGACACGCCAGGTTGATATTCCTGGGCAAGGATGACACTTAATGGCTCTTCTTTTGTGCCACCCTTAGCGACCAGAGAACATCGAACCATGATTTACTGTCGCTTGACAGTGGGCATCCGTCAGGAAATGTCGATAGGCGTCGTTGACGTCTGCAAGTTTCTCTGGGCAGTACCTGTCAAAAGGCTCCACGCCCCTTGTGTTGTTTCTCCGCGGCCGTCTCGTCACGGTCGCGTGCGTGTGGTGCGTTGCCAGCAGATGGATTTCCGCGCGGTGGACCGCTCGCCCATCTCAGGTCATCGCCTCGAGGAAGGGTCGCCCGGGGCGGCCGCCCATTAGCTCCAGGTACAAGGGAAAGTGTTTGCCGCGTACCTTCTTTTGTTGTCGGCCGCGCTCCCGAAGTGGCCTGGCTGACAACGTGTCCTGCTGGGAAACCCGCCAGTTTACAACTAGTCCGGCTGCTCCCGCTGTCTCTTAAGAGTTTTGCCGGTTCGCTTTCACGTTCTCAACTGCACTCACAGAAATTTTTCATCATCCTTATGTGATTACACAATGTCATACATAATACCACTTAGTATTGTCTTTCACAATTTTTAAGAATAAAGTGAGACTTAATTTTTTTTAATACAAATAATTAGATGAATCGACAATATAAAATAAAATTTAAATGACTTGACAATGTAAAAAAATAAAAGTGAAATGACTTTACAATGTAAAAAAAATAAGAATTAAATGAACTGACAATATAATATTTAAATCCACATCACTAATGTGGTTCACTTACGTTTGAATAAATCCAATGCTACTTATTAATTCACTAAAATGAATAGGATTATGCCTTGTGCAAGTATAGGTCAGGACAGCATAGGGTTCACATGTTATTTACACACACATACATGCACACCTGTTGTCTATTCTACAAACTAACTACCCATAAACATGCATTACTCAATATTCTACTTCTATCCACTACTAGTTAAGCCAATAAGCTACTTCAATGCTATTTCAACACCGTGTATATACCACTACAACATTGTTCTAATTCGTCCTCTTCTTGACGCTCGCGGCATACGTCTTGTCACATGATAAATATGGAGAAACTTTCCTTAAACATACACAGTAAAAAGAACAATGGTTATTTACACACCAAAACATTTATACCAGTTCGCACACCTGAAAAGAGACTCGCAATTATACATTTATCATACTCATATATTTACACATAAAACAGTAAGAAAATTTCATCTAAATTTACGTTATCACAAAAATTAATCACACAGATGGCTCTGAGAAGGGTACAAATACTTTAATTATACAGGTTATACTACATTTTCTTACCCATTTCGTCCCTTCTTTAAGTTACCTTTCGCTTCCAAATCAGTTATTTCGCCTGTGGTGGTTATTCTGGACTCATTTCTCATGAATGGCAAAATTGTGGTCACCTCTATTCTGTAAAACAGTTTCATCTTAACATGTTGAACTCACAACAGACACAAAAGATCCGAATCCTCCTGTAGTTTAAATGACAAATGTTTTGCTTCATCCTTATTACCTTAAACCAAGCTTTCCTTCGTTCCCATAATCAAAATTATTTAATCATCCTCTACCTTCAAGAGGGAAATTTCCTCAGTACAAATCATATAGGCTGCAGTGCATCCCGCACCAGCGAAAACAGTAAGCTGTAATGCTCACAGCATCAGCAAAACACATAAACGTCGCTTTTCTAGGACAAGTATTAACGCAGAATAATTTTTTTAGGCTTTGGCTCAACATCAATCAAGACTACAAAAAGGATCCATATTTCCGTTCCATTCTCCATTTGCTGAAAAGCTGCTCGTATTTGACCGCCACAATAATATTTCAGGGCGACGTAAATTACACAAACCACAATTCTTCTTTCACCTTGAAGGGAATCAATCTACTTACGAAATCCACAGACAGCACTTTCCGTACTCAGCTATAAAGAACAAAAAATACATATATCATCAATATTAACATATCATCGCATATTGGGAAGCCAATGGTTAAACAATCGTATTATCGCATCCTGTTTTTAAGATTCTGAACTTACTCATTCCTATCTTAAAATATTCATACAGCACGCATACTATAGTAAGAGATCCTCATTTATACTGACAGATACAGAATAGTAATAGATAGATAGTAGCACTGAAAGCAGAAAATCGGAAACAAGGCTACTAACAGCTGGGGACCTGGGTTTGTCAGACCCATAATACCCACAGATCGGATATTCCCCTGAGTTTTGCATTAATTCAACACAGATCTTGCTTCTCTCAGGAGCGGCTCTTTTCAATTTACACACACAAAAAAAACAGCACTTCACTCGTTCACAAGGAAACCTTGTATCTTTACGTTTGAATCAAACTAAATCCTAATTGCACAAGGAAAGAAAACAAATTAACAACATCACTTCAATCAATCACATAAAAACATCATTATCATTAATTTTTACCAACATATTATTCAAAATGCATGTCACAAATTTAAACTAATCAATTCATTCTCTTCACCGTCCTCTCTACTTCTCACTGTCCTTTCTACTCATTTGCCATGTCGCTTATTTGTTCCGATTGGGCGCCTTCTGCGCTGATCATTTGTCATTGCCGGTTTTGTTCATTTCCATTTACTGGATTATGTCTAGGGTTGGCCGGCCGAATTTCAACATCATGTGGGGCTCCGCCTACAATCCTACTCCCACTGTGTTCATCGTAGTAACGATGCTGGTTGCCGTACCTGTTGCGTTCACGATCTTGTCTACGTCCTCGATCATTTCTGTTGTTCCACCTGTGTTCGCGACTGTTACCCCAGTTTCTATACGGCCTGTCCCGATTATTGTTCCGTTCGCGTCGCGACGACCAGTCACGCCGTTGATTAGTACGACGGCCACGACTGCGGTCGCGCTGCTGTGCCCCGTAATAACTTTGTGCCTGATTAGGCGGGCATTCTGCTGTATTATATTCCAACTCTTGGAGAAGTGTCTTAAACGTTTCCACGTCCTCTTTGCATCGTCCCGCAAGAATGACGTGCCGCAAGTGCATCGGCAATTTGGTGATGCATATCCTAATTAGTTCCGCAGGCCCGTATGGGTCGTATAGGAATTGATTTGCCTGCAGCATGTGGTCGAATAGGCGTGCTGGGCTGCCGAAACCAGACTGGTTCAAATTTGGCAGCATAATTATGCCATGCTTGACCCTATCTTGTGCCGCTTCCGACCAATAGGCGGAGAGAAAGGCTTGTCGAAACTCCCGAGTGGAGTTGCAGTGACGCGCTGCCGACCTCATGCAAATCGCCGGTTCGCCTTCCAAATAGCCACACATATATTCTGTCTTATGTGAACTTGCCCAGTCGGGGGGAAGACAGAACTCAAATTGCTCGAGCCATGCTCGTGGATGTATTCCTTTTTGCGAATTTCGAAATATCTCAAACTTTCTCACCGTAAGGAAATGTTTGAAATCAAATCCCCGCATTTCCTCCTGGCGAGGCCCTTGAATGTTTCTATTATTCTCATATCTGCCCCTCAAATTACATTCTTCCCTGTCGCCAAAATCTCCCTCGTGGCCGGAGTCCCTCTCTGCACTGTTCGTACGGCTATTTTTAATGCTATTGACGAGTTCGGAATCACACGCCATGCGGTTTTCCAGATGCGCCACGCGTTCTTGTAATTCGCCTGTTACAGCTCTGTTTTGCCTGTTCACTCCGAACTGTCCCTTCTGAAATCTCAGAAGCGAACGCACTTCTTCGGTCTCTGCGGCCGCTACCGGTGTAGTATTGTTCTCGCTTTCCGTCAGCTTCATCGTGCCTACAATGTCCGCTAATGCCGCAATCTTATCATCAATTTGTCTCTTGTCCTCCGCCCCAGTCTGCTTCAATTGTTCTACTTGCTGTTCCAACGCGTGGATCGCTAAACTGTTGTCCGCTATTGTGTTGCTAACGGACGTGGGACAATGCGTTTCTGCCTCTTGGACCCTCGAGAGTACCTGCTGGTGCTCCCTTTGGCATTCTTCCCTCAGCTCTTGGAAATTCCTAAGTAGCCGTTCTTCGCTTTCTTTAGATTCGGCATCGCCCCTCCGCTTGCTCTGTTCTAAGGCTTGCAGACGATCATCGATTTGTTCAAATGTACGGCCTAATTCTTTCATAATATCACTTTTTATCTCACTTGCCAGATTGTTTATTCTTTGCGAGATATCATCGGACACTCTCTGCATCGACTTGTCGACTTTATTTGTCTGCTGGATTAGTTTTTCGTCTATTTGTTCGCCTAGCTCTCGGATCGATTTTTCGGATGATTCTTTTTGTTCTCGGAACGATTTCTCTGATTTCTGCGTCATTTGTTCGAACGATTTTTCTGATTTCTGCGTCATTTGTTCCCCTAGCTCGCGGATCGATTTCTCTGTGTTTTCTTTATTTTGTTGCAATAAGGCTTTCATGAGTTCTGCTAAATCAATTTGGTTAGTTGGAGGCAATTTAATTTCTGGCTCTGCTGTGAGCCCGTTCGTGCTGTTTTGCATTTCGTCTGAAGTATTCCCCATTGCATTTTCGGAACCGCCCGACGCGTTAATATTGGAAATCAAATTATCCCCTTGGTCCATGTTGCTTAAGTTGTTGGACCGCTTACTTTTAGCTTGGTTACGTGTTTGCATTAGTGCAATTTATACTCAGTACGCAACACACTAATCACAATAAATGTGTCCCCCAAAAATTACGACAGTCACACGAAAGATACCCAACCTAGTACACACTTTTTCACACGCAAAACAAATTTTTATCTTTGATCGAAACAGTGGAATATACAAGCGAGAATAAAAAACACACAGACATATAAAACACACAAATATAAAAAACAAAACAAGACAAACAACGCAACGCCGATCAACAACGCCGTGAATCTTTTGAAACTCTGCTCGGAAACAACACAGAAGTTGTTTGAGCGCTGTAGGAAAAAAATTAAGATTATAACACGCTCGCAATCTAACGTTTCAGAGATTCCAGAGTCTAGCGGAATCACAGAACAGGGTCGCCATGTGTAATGTTGTAACTTTAATTTTCTTAGCTGCTGTGTAATGTTGTAACTTTAATTTGGTATGCTGATATCGGTGCTAATTGACAATGAAAGTGGGTTAAAAGCCGTGGTCTGTCTGGGGACGTTAACCGTGGATTACTGGGCAACTGTTTCATCAGATATTTAGTCTAGGTTTACCAAGCAGACTAACATTAATGATAATCTTTTAATAGTCATACAAAACCGGTAATATATATATATATATATATATATATATATATATATATATATATATATATATATATAAAGAGAATTTAAATAAAAAGAAAGAAATCAGTTTATATTTGGAAATTTATTTTAAGATTGTTCATTGAAATTTCAGCATATTATACGTGAGTTATAACTGAGCTGGTGCCTTATTTACGATTGAAAAATGTGAGATTGTAATCTTACGGAACACATAAAATATGGAGCCAAGATTGGGAGACTGCATACGACACTGCATTCATAAAATAACTCACGAAGAACATTGAACCATAAGCAAGAAGAAATTAACCACAACCAACAGATTCAGTTTTTATACCCAAAGAAATTACGTTCATACCACAATCCTGTCCGTCATGTAATTACCACACACTGGTATACTAAATTCATATTAACTCTTTGTGAAGTCTTCGCAAAAAGAATAGCTGAGGGCTACTTTGATGATTACACCACATGCTCCACGTGGTCAATTTGGTTTACACAAAGCGTACAACTCCACAATAATTTTGATAATTAAAATGCATTAGATCGAAAAGCAATTGACAAAAGCAAAACCTTGAACTGGTTACTAACGTCTTACTATTAACCTGATGGGTCAAACAGTTATATAAGCACGTGGTACTGGTCTCGCAAAGTACACTCCACGTGGGTTGAACATAAAGAAAAGCATAAAGAAAAGTTGCTATATTGTAAAATATTGTCCAGGCGAGACGTTATAATCACACAAGCATTCACATTTAAGATTGATGAACTTAGTTAGAGTTACTGATCAACACGTGGTTCCACTTTACTCGCAAAGTAATGATAAACCAACTACCCCAAAATAATCTGAACTTCACACGAGAATTACACTACGCTGCAATTTAAGATGACCTTAGATATTTTAGAGCTAAACCCGAGATAAAGATGATTAAATTTTCAGTTAGGCTGAACTTAACAAATCCATTGTCCTATGGACTTAAGCAGACACGCGCTTAGCCGGAGATCTTACCACTTCAGACGCTCGCCACCGCCAGACTGCCACTCCCTACTGCCCTACAGCCGAGCGTGCTTCCTGAGGGTAGCTCACAAAGACCAACGGAAGTGGCCAGAGGGGCAGCTTCCTATACCAACATGACAACGGACGGACAGGACCATACTAAGGATAGAAACCTCTTTGCTTTTAGGAAGCGTAGCTACCTGTTCCGACGTTGGTCCTACTGTTCTCTAGCAGACAGCCTTGTCTGCTACCCTCAAGCATGCAACTAGAAATACATATGCTCATTCATCCTCTCACACAAAAGGGAAGGGGGATGACAGTATCTTATCATATACAGTATATAAAAGAAAGCGGATGTAGGTTCCGTATGAGACTGTGTGACATGAATTACATATAAACTGTGTTTTAAAGTGTAGTAGTGTAACAGATCGTTCTTGTTTATGTGTAAAAGTAACACGTTCCACTACTCAGTCTCCTCCCAGATAGTCAGAAACGCCACAGTAAATTTAGGAGAGGAATTTATTCCATAAATGACAACAGATTTAAGAAATCAAACATGAAAGGAATCCAACAGAGACCTTTCAAGGGGCTTAGCAAGGGTGGCATAATTATTCACAAAACGTCTGTAGTAGTTTTCAAGGCTTAAAAATGACTGTAGTTCTTTGACATTTGTCGGTGTTGGAAATTCCTTTACTGCGGTGGTCAAACGGGGGTCCGGTTTGACACCTTCTCCACTTATTATATGACCTAAATATTGTACTTGTGACTGGGCGAAAGCACACTTTTCCAATTTTACACTCAAATGAGCTCCTTTTAACCTTTGCAAAACACCCCTCAGTCTTTCTGCATGTTCTTTTATCGTTTTAGAAAAAATAATAATGTCTTCTAAATACACCAAGCAGGTTGTAGGTTTCAACCCACGCAGCAGCAAGTCTGCAAATCATTGAAAAGTGGCAGGGGCGTTTCTCAATCCAAATGGCATCCTTACAAATTCATACAATCCTGTAGGTACAACAAAAGCAGTTTTATGGCGGTCCTGGGGTGCAACAGGGATTTGATGGTACCCAGAACACAAATCAAGGGTGGTAAAATACTTACAGTTGCGCAATCGGTCCAAAGTTTCATCAATGCGCGGTAACGGATATGTGTCTGGTGTCGTTACCCGATTTACTGCCCGCATATCGACACATAGGCGATAGGCTTTCTCCCCATTTACTGATTTCTTTGGCACAACGACCACGGGGGACACCCACGCACTCGAGGAGGGTTGTATGATTCCTGCAGCTAATTGCTGCTGAATCGTATCTTCAACTACAGACTGCAAATGATATGGTATACGGTAAGGTTTTTGTGAAATGGGCCGAGCTTCTCCGGTCGGAATTTCGTGCTGAACCAAATCCGTAGCCGGTAGAAACTGCCTCTCTTCAAACAACCACGAAAATTCCTCTAATACTGGCTGCAACATTCTTTTCTCCTCATTGTTTAAATGACCTAACTTCTCTGTTAACTGACTCCTTCACGTCGACGCGACATATCGCACTTCCCCCACTGAACATTTCTTTCTTCTCCTTCCTTTCTCATCTTTATCTCGCTGCTCCTCAGCTCCTCTTATTCCCTCAAAAATTTCCTGACCACTGGCAACAATAGTACCCTTCGGAATCACAACATCTTCTACACCAAAATTATCTATACTTACTGGTATCGCAAAACCCTTCTGTCTCCTCTCCGGTCGGCAGATACTTCTCTTTATATGTACTGAGTGACGATCTAAAACATCATTCTGGGTGAGCGGATCAACCAGAATGTGTGTCTTAGGCTGTTCTTGATTTTTGATATCTATCCAGAGAATCTTCCCACTTCCGCCTTTTATCCTCACAGGGTGAGTGGTTTTTATCGCCTACATCTGCGGTTTTATGGGAGACTGTGAACGGCGCCTTTCGCAGCTCCCTCGCGTCTGACGGGGGTGCGCACTGCCAAATCGGTGAATTGCTTCGCCGAACTGCACAGTTCGCGTTCGATAGTCCACTATCCCCTGATAACGGTGCAGGAAGTTCTTCCCTAGTATGATGTCAAATTCACCCTTCTTTAGCCTCACTACCTCCATCCTCTGACTGTATTTACCACCGTCTATTTGCAGATTCACTACACACGAACCTGCAGGGACAATTACTTCCTCTCCAAGGCCACTGATATTGTACTGGGGTGGCTGTAACGCCCTTCGGTCATTTTTCTCCACAAACAGTACACTAACTTGAGCGCCAGTATCAACTAAAATTCTAACTGATTTGTTCCCGAGTACACCAACTAGACTAACGTGTTCCACCTTTTTACATTTTCCAGTCCTAACCGGGTGTATCATTTTTGTCGGGGGCGCGGGTGGGTGGCGGAACCTGCCCCCCCCCCCCCCCCAAGCGTTTCCCTGATTCGACCCCGCGTTGCGGCGGTGGCCACGCATCTGATTTGAAAATGGTGACTTTGTGGGGCAAACATTATTAGCATGACCTACTGTCTGGCAAATAGTGCAATACGGTGCGTGACAGCGCATTGCCGTATGGTTGGGCTTCCCACAACGCTGACAAAATACTTCTTTTGCTGGGACCGGTACTGGGTCCGATGGGCGCGGTGCGGCAGCGCAAAAACGCAATACCTCTTCGCGTAACATTGCCAAACGAACAGCTTCAAACAGAGAAGTGGGGGAGGCTGCTTTGACTTCTCCTCCGATGCGGGGGTCAATACCGCGAACAAATGCATCAATTGCACGCGCTTCGGCTTCTGAGCGCAAAATTCTGTTTCACTGGCATTTTCGCCTAGCTTGTAGGTACGACAAGATACTGCTCGTATGCGATCTGCAAAGGCATCAAAATCCTCATTAGGCTTCTGCCTAAGGGTTGATAATTGATCTCTGTAATATGCGGTACGTCTGGTATCGGAATAACGCGTAGTCAATCCGCGGGCCAATACTTCAAAATCGTGCGTGTCACGCAATTCGTCCACCGTTTCTATAAACATTCGGGCTTCCCCTGTCAACTTGAGTCTGGCTACATTGACCAATAGATCATCCGGCCAGGCACACGTGTGACCCACATCACGAATATTTTGTAAGAACATAGCTACATTTTCGTTGGACTTCCCAGAAAAGGTGGGAATGAAATCAGCCGCAGGAAAATTGCTTACAGTCGCCATGTTAGCAGAAATTGTGGCGTTTGTATTAGAGACAGAATTAGTGTTAGTTGCGTCTGTTTGAGCATTTGTTACAGGGGTAGAGCTAGCCAAAGGTATGGAAGTTCGCGCACTAGCTTCCAGCGTCTGTTTCAAGACGTGGTTTTGCTCAAGTAGCTCCTGATTTTGTGCGAATAACTGGCGCATTTGTGCATTTATGGCCTCGAGCGGGTCTTGCGAGACAGATGCCTCTACGGGGGTATCCCGTTCCGTCGCTCGTGTCCCTATCGGCATGTTTACAATTTTATGGGACGCTAGTGACCAGAAAAAAGAAATGATTGTTACAAAAAAAGGACGGCCACATAGATTCTCAGTCCAGCGGCGGAAGATCGTCGAAGCTATAGTTGTAAGCATCGCGGCGACTTACATGGCGATGGAGGCGGTGCGACGCATTGGTGGCGGCGACGGCGTGGTGCAGTGGTGGTGGCGGCGGCGGCGGCGGCGTCCGGACCCTCGGGCGGCGGCGAATGTGTTAGCGGCGGACGGCGCTGGCTCGGCCGGTCGGCGATGGCGGCAGCCCCTGGCGCGTCGGTGACAGCGGCGGATGACGGCGGAGGACGACGGCGGCCCGGCAGGTCGCGCAGCGCAGCGCAGGCCCCTCGAACTCAAGCAGCGGTCAGCGCGGCGGCGTCCAGCTCACGTGGCTGACTAGCGTGGGCTGCCTCGCTGCAGCGCGCGCCCTGTGCGTGTTTAGTGGAGCAGCCACGGCCCACGTGGAGCAAACGTGGCGGCCGGTTGGCGCATTCCATGCGCGAACTGAACGGCGTTTTGCCGGGAAAAATTTAGTGTAGCGACAAAGTCCCTACGGGAACGGATCCAAACTTCTGACAACAATTGAACAGGATGACGGGTATGGGCTGGCGGTGGGCGTTATGGAATAATAGAGTAATTTTTAGAGAAAGGCCATTTATTGGGTAAAGCATGTTGAAAAGGGGTTACATAGGCCTAGGGAGGCGAGGGTGAGCCAGAGCTTACAATTTGGCGAACATTGTTCGCGAAGCTACCGAAAGTTGTTGTCTGCCAAAACTAAGTCCACAGTGCCGCAGCACCGGGAGAAGCGGGAGATGTTCAATGCTACAGGGCGCGCTTCCGACTCGCGGGTGAGCAGGAATACAAGAGAGCAGGCCCGGCGACGGGCGGCCGGGTATGTTCGACGCACCACGCGGCTTCCTCCACCCTGATTGGTCAGGACCGAGCAAACCGTGCGGGCGGCATGGAACTTTCCAGAGCGTTGCCTGCTAAGCGACGCCTGGGACGGCGTTACCTCGTAAGCACATGAGAGAGGCGCGTGATCAAGGTGCCCTTCGTCGGAGCTGACTTCCTGTTACTAGACCATGGGACGAAAGAATTTACAGGCAGCTAACGCTGCCGGCCGTGGCTTGGCCGCAATGAAAAAATGAAGTTACCGTTTGGGTGCTCATATAATAAAGTAAAATCCCTTATTTTCTGGCTCATCCTTTACAGAAGGAAAGAAGGATTAGTGGATCGGAAATGAGATTGTCGTATCCCAAAAGAAAATCCTGTCGTTTCCGTAGAAACGTTACTCGATTTAGAAGGAAATGTCTTAGAACACATAGTATTTCATAGCGACGCAATTTCCGTGTGAATTCGCCAATGTGTGGGAGTCAGGGATCCAGTAAAGAAGGATTAGTGGATCGGAAATGTGATTGTCGTATCCCAAAAGAAAATCCTGTCGTTTCTATAGAAACGTTACTCGATTTAGAAGGAAATGTCTTAGAACACATTGTATTTCATAGCGACGCAATTTCCGTGTGAATTCGTCAATGAGTGGGAGTGAGGGATGCAGTAAAGAAGGATTAGTGGATCGGAAATGAGATTATCGTATCCCAAAAGAAAATCCTGTCGTTTCCATAGAAACGTTACTCGATTTAGAAGGGGAAGTCATAGAACCCATTGAATTTCATAGCGACGCAATTTCAGTGTGAATTCGTCAATGTGTGGGAATGAGGGATGCAGTAAAGAAGGATTAGTGGATCGGAAATGTGATTGTCGTATCCCAAAAGAAAATACTGTCGTTTCCATAGAAAGGTTACTCGATTTAGAAGGAGAAGTCATAGAACACATAGTATTTCATAGCGACGAAATTTCCGTGTGAATTCGTCAATGTGTGGGAGTGAGGGATGCAGTAAAGAAGGATTAGTGGATCGGAAATGTGATTGTCGTATCCCAAAAGAAAATCCTGTCGTTTCCATAGAAACGTTACTCGATTTAGAAGGAAATGTCGTAGAGCACATAGCATTTCATAGCGACGCAATTACCGCGTGAATTCGTCAATGAGTGGGAGTGAGGGTTGCAGTAAAGAAGGATTAGTGGATCGGAAATGAGATTGTCGTATCCCAAAAGAAAATCCTGTCGTTTCCATAGAAACGTTACTCGATTTAGAAGAAGAAGTCATAGAACCCATAGTAATTCATAGCGACGCAATTTCCGTGTGAATTCGTCAATGTGTGGGAGTGAGGGATGCAGTAAAGAAGGATTAGTGGATCGGAAATGTGATTGTCGTATCCCAAAAGAAAATCCTTTCGTTTCCATAGAAACGTTACTCGATGTAGAACGAAATGTCTTAGAAGACATAGTATTTCATAGCGACGCAATTTCCGTGTGAATTCGTCAATGTGTGGGAGTGAGGGATGCAGTAAAGAAGGATTAGTGGATCGGAAATGTGATTGTCGTATCCCAAAAGAAAATCCTGTCGTTTCCATAGAAACGTTACTCGATTTAGAAGGAAATGTCTTAGAACACATAGTATTTCATAGCGACGCAATTTCCGTGTGAATTCGTCAATGAGTGGGAGTGAGGGATGCAGTAAAGAAGGATTAGTGCATCGGAAATGTGATTGTCGTATCCCAAAAGAAAATCCTGTCGTTTCCATAGAAACGTTACTCGATTTAGAAGAAAATGTCTTAGAACACATAGTATTTAATAGCGACGCAATTTCCGTGTGAATTCGTCAATGAGTGGGAGTGAGGGAAGCAGTAAAGAAGGATTAGTGGATCGGAAATGAGATTGTCGAAACCCAAAAGAAAATCCTGTCGTTTCCATACAAACGTTACTCGATTTAGAAGGAGAAGTCATAGAACCCATAGTATTTGATAGCGACGCAATTTCCGTGTGAATTCGTCAATGTGTGGGAGTGAGGGATGCAGTAAAGAAGGATTAGTGGATCGGAATTGTGATTGTCGTATGCCAAAAGAAAATCCTGTCGTTTCCATAGAAAAGTTACTCGATTTAGAAGGAAATGTCTTAGAACACATAGTATTTCATAGCGACGCAATTTCCGTGTGAATTCGTCACTGTGTGGGAGTGAGGGATCCAGTAAAGAAGAATTAGTGAATCGGAAATGAGATTGTCGTATCCCAAAAGAAAATCCTGTCGTTTCCATAGAAACGTTACTCGATTTAGAAGGGGAAGTCATAGAACCCATAGAATTTCATAGCGACGCAATTTCAGTGTGAATTCGTCAATGTGTGGGAGTGAGGGATGCAGTAAAGAAGGATTAGTGGATCGGAAATGTGATTGTCGTATCCCAAAAGAAAATCCTTTCGTTTCCATAGAAACGTTACTCGATTTAGAAGGAAATGTCTTAGAACACATAGTATTTCATAGCGACGCAATTTCCGTGTGAATTCGTCAATGTGTGGGAGTGAGAGATGATGTAAAGAAGGATTAGTGGATCGGAAATGAGATTGTCGTATCCCAAAAGAAAATCCTGTCGTTTCCATAGAAACGTTACTCGATTTAGAAGGAGTGGTCATAGAACACATAGTATTTCATAGCGACGCAATTTCGGTGTGAATTCGTCAATGTGTGGGAGTGAGGGATGCAGTAAAGAAGGATTAGTGGATCGGAAATGAGATTGTCGTATCCAAAGAGAAAATCCTGTCGTTTCCACAGAAACGTTACTCGATTTAGAAGGAAATGTCTTAGAACACATAGTATTTCATAGCGACACAATTTCCGTGTGAATTCGTCAATGAGTGGTAGTGAGGGATGCAGTAAAGAAGGATTAGTGGATCGGAAATGAGATTGTCGTATCCCAAAGGAAAATGCTGTCGTTTCCATAGAAACGTTACTCCATTTAGAAGGAGAAGTCATAGAACCCATAGTATTTCATAGCGACGCAATTTCCGTGTGAATTCGTCAATGTGTGGGAGTGAGGGATGCAGTAAAGAAGGATTAGTGGATCGGAAATGAGATTTCGTATCCCAAAAGAAAATCCTGTCGTTTCCATAGAAACGTTACTCGATTTAGAAGGAAATGTCTTAGAACACATAGTATTTCATAGCGACGCAATTTCCGTGTGAATTCGTCAATGAGTGGGAGTGAGGGATGCAGTAAAGATGGATTAGTGGATTGGAAATGAGATTGTCGTATCCCAAAAGAAAATCCTGTCATTTCCATTGAAACGTTACTCGATTTAGAAGGAGAAGTCATAGAACACATAGTATTTCATAGCGACGCAATTTCGGTGTGAATTCGTCAATGAGTGGGAGTGAGGGATGCAGTAAAGAAGGATTAGTGGATCGGTAATGAGATTGTCGTATCCCAAAAGAAAATCCTGTCGTTTCCATAGAAACGTTACTCGATTTAGAAGGAAATGTCTTAGAACACATAGTATTTCATAGCGACGCAATTTCCGTGTGAATTCCTCAATGTGTGGGAGTGAGGGATGCAGTAACGAAGGATTAGTGGATCGGAAATGTGATTGTCGTATCCCAAAAGAAAATACTGTCGTTTCCATAGAAACGTTACTCGATTTAGAAGGAAATGTCTTAGAACACATAGTATTTCATAGCGACGCAATTTCCGTGTGAATTCGTCAATAAGTGGGAGTGAGGGAAGCAGTAAAGAAGGATTAGTGGATCGGAAATGTGATTGTCGTATCCCAAAAGAAAATCCTGTCGTTTCCATAGAAACGTTACTCGATTTAGAAGCAAATGTCTTAGAACACATAGTATTCCATAGCGACGCAATTTCCGTGTGAATTCGTCAATGGGTGGGAGTGAGGGATGCAGTAAAGAAGGATTAGTGGATCGGAAATAAGATTGTCATATCCCAAAAGAAAATCCTGTCGTTTCCATAGAAACGTTACTCGATTTAGAAGGAGAAGTCATAGAACACATAGTATTTCATAGCGACGCAATTTCGGTGTGAATTCGTCAATTAGTGGGAGTGAGGGATGCAGTAAAGAAGGATTAGTGGATCGGGATAAGATTGTCATATCCCAAAAGAAAAACCTGTCGTTTCCATAGAAACGTTATTCGATTTAGAAGGAGAAATTATAGAACCCATAGAATTTCACAGCGACGCAATTTCCGCGTCAATTCGTCAATATGTGGGAGTGAGGGATGCAGTATAGAAGGATTAGTGGATCGGAAATGTGATTGTCGTATCCCAAAAGAAAATCCTGCCGTTTCCATAGAAACGTTACTCGATTTAGAAGGAAATGTCTTAGAACACATAGTATTTCATAGCGACGCAATTTCCGTGTGAATTCGTCAATAAGTGGGAGTGAGGGATGCTGTAAAGAAGGATTAGTGGATCGGAAATGAGATTGTCGTAACCCAAAAGAAAATCCTGTCGTTTCCATAGAAACGTTTCTCGATTTAGAAGGAGAAGACATAGAACCCATAGTATTTCACAGCGACGCAATTTCCGTGTGAATTCGTCAATGTGTGGGAGTGAGGGATGCAGTAAAGAAGGATTAGTTGATCGGAATTGTGATTGTCGTATGGCAAAAGAAAATCCTGTCGTTTCCATAGAAACGTTACTCGATTTAGAAGGAAATGTCTTAGAACACATAGTATTTCATAGCGACACAATTTCCGTGTGAATTCGTCAATGTAGTGGGAGTGAGGGATCCAGTAAAGAAGGATTAGTGGATCGGAAATCTGATTGTCGCATCCCAAAAGAAAATCCTGTCGTTTCTATAGAAACGTTACTCGATTTAGAAGGAAACGTCATAGAACACATAGTATTCCATAGCGACGCAATTACCGTATGAATTCGTCAATGAGTGGGAGTGAGGGATGCAGTAAAGAAGGATTAGTGGATCGGAAATGAGATTGTCGTATCCCAAAAGAAAATCCTGTCGTTTCCATAGAAACGTTACTCGATTTAGAAGAAGAAGTCATAGAACCCATAGTATTTCATGGCGACCCAATTTCCGTGTGAATTCGTCAATGTGTGGGAGTGAGGGATGCAGTAAAGAAGGATTAGTTGATCGGAATTGTGATTGTCGTATGGCAAAAGAAAATCCTGTCGTTTCCATAGAAACGTTACTCGATTTAGAAGGAAATGTATTAGAACACATAGTATTTCATAGCGACGCAATTTCCGTGTGAATTCGTCAATGTGTGGGAGTGAGGGATGCAGTAAAGAAGGATTAGTTGATCGGAATTGTGATTGTCGTATGGCAAAAGCAAATCCTGTCGTTTCCATAGAAACGTTACTCGATTTAGAAGGAAATGTCCTTAGAACACATAGTATTTCATAGCGACGTAATTTCCGTGTGAATTTGTCAATGTGTGGGAGTGAGGGATCCAGTAAAGAAGGATTAGTGGATCGGAAATGTGATTGTCGTATCCCAAAAGGAAATCCTGTCGTTTCTATAGAAACGTTACTCGATTTGGAAGGAAATGTCTTAGAACACATAGTATTTCATAGCGACGCAATTTCCGTTTGAATTCGTCAATGTGTGGGAGTGAGGGATGCAGTAAAGAAGGATTAGTGGATCGGAATTGTGAGTGTCGTATGCCAAAAGAAAATGCTGTCGTTTCCATAGAAAAAGTTACTCGATTTAGATGGAAATGTCTTAGAACACATAGTATTTCATAGCGATGCAATTTCCATGTGAATTCGTGATTGTGTGGGAGTGAGGGATATAGTAAAGAAGGATTAGTTGATCGGAATTGTGATTGTCGTATGGCAAAAGAAAATCCTGTCGTTTCCATAGAAGCGTTACTCGATTTAGAAGGAAATGTCTTAGAACACATAGTATTTCATAGCGACGCAATTTCCGTGTGAATTCGTCAATGAGTGGGAGTGAGGGATGCTGTAAAGAAGGATTAGTGGATCGGAAATGAGATTGTCGTAACCCAAAAGAAAATCCTGTCGTTTCCGTAGAAACGTTACTCGATTTAGAAGGAGAAGACATAGAAACCCATAGTATTTCATAGCGACGTAATTTCCGTGTGAATTCGTAAATGTGTGGGAGTGAGGGATGCAGTAAAGAAGGATTAGTTGATCGGAATTGTGATTGTCGTATGGCAAAAGAAAATCCTGTCGTTTCCATAGAAACGTTACTCGATTTAGAAGGAAATGTCTTAGAACACATAGTATTTC